>NC_142460.1:59230445-59533475 GCF_049115385.1 Moschus berezovskii
ACAGGAAAATTTAGGAAATACATTATTGTTATGCTTCTCAGATTTCTAATTTAATTCCTAATTTGTTTAAATGTTTAATTAAGAACAGTGCAGCTAATATAGCTAAAATAAAGTGAGCTGAAATATTAATGTGGAGCTTTTTCTTACAGCACAGATAGGTGTTTCCTGGTATCTCAGCTGGTAAAGAATCCGCTTGCAATGCAGGAGACCCCAGTTTGATTCTGGGTTGGGAAGATCCACTGCAGAAGGGATAGGCTACCCACTCCAGTATTCATGGGCTTCCTTTGTGGCTCAGCTGGTAAAGTATCTGCCTGTAATATGGGAGACCTGGGTTCGATACCTGGATTGGGAAGATCCCCTGGAGCAAGGGAACAACTACCCACTTCAGTGGCCTGGAGAATTCTACAGACTGTATGGTCCATGGGATAGCAAAGAGTCAGACAGAAATGAGTGACTTTTTAATCTAATCTAAAAGAACAGTGCAGCTTATTTAGCTAAAGTAAAGTGAGCTGAAACATTTATTTGGAACTTTTTCTTATGGCACAGATATGGTCCACTTATTAGAAATAAAACAATTCTTAGATATTTGTGAAACTTTTGGAATATAATTTGTATTTAAAGATACATTTCAGGTTTTTTTTTTTTTAAGATCAACAATGTATGTTTACCTCTAAAATAGTGTATTGCTGATTTCCTTAAACTTTCAAAATTAGTAAAAAGAGAATATTGGCTCCTTCATTTTCTAGGAGATCTTGAATGATTGACAACATATTTGAACTCATTAAATCAATAATCCAGAAAAAAATTAGAAATTATTCAGTACATTTAAAAGCAACCAAGTAGAACTCACTTAATGACTTCAATTAAATGGTGGCTAAAGTAATTTCTTAAAAGTCTCTTCCTGGTGATCACTGTTTGTCATGTCTAAAATTGTGAAAATTTGGGAAGTGTGTTTCAGTCATATGTTTTAGTATAAAGCGAACCAAATTCAGGTCATTTTTATGTAATCTATAATGGATTTTGATTGTCCTGAACATGTATTATGACTTGCAATTCATGAATTTTCAAATAAGAAAATAATCTCACTTATTTTCCTCTATAGTATAAATATATTTTTACTAATCAGGTTTGTTTCCTTTTCTTGTCATACCCCAGCTGTTGTTACTTGAGCTGTTTTACTCATTTCTATTTCTACCTTTTGTGTATCACCATACTTCCTTAGTCACAGAGAAAAGAGGCACCTCCATTATACTAATTGTCAGAATGATGCTTGTGCTTAGTCAGTCTCAGTCATGTCCGAATTTTTATGATCCAATGGACTACAACCGCCAGGCTTCTCTGTCCATGGGAATACTCCAGGCAAGAATACTGGAGTGGGTTGCCACACCCTCATCCAGGGGATCTTCCCAACTCATGGATGAAACCGGAATCTCCTGCATTACAGGAGAATTCTTTACCAGTTGAGCTACCAGGGAATGCTGTCTACCATGACAGTAATAGCACCAGCTACTATAACTTGTTTAGGGAACTGTGTAATTTTTAATGTGCATAACACATGTGTGCTTCAGTTCAGTTCAGTTCAGTTCAGTCGTGTCCGACTCTCCACGACCCCATGAATCACAGCACGCCAGGCCTCCCTGTCCATCACCAACTCCCGGAGTTCACTCAAACTCATGTCCACAGAGTCGGTGATGCCATCCAGCCATCTCATTCTCGATCGTCCCCTTCTCCCGCCCCAACCTTTCCCAGCATGAGTCTTTTCGAGTGAGTCAACTCGTCGCATGAGGGGCTAAAGTATTGCAGTTTCAGCTTTAGCATCAGTCCTTCCAATGAACACCCAGGATCGATCTCCCTTAGAATGGACTGGTTGGATCTCCTTGCGGTACAAGGGACTCTCAAGAGTCTTCTCCAACACCACAGTTCAAAAGCATCAATTCTTCTGCGATCAGCTTTCTTCACAGTCCAACTCTCACATCCATACATGACCACAGGAAAAACCATAGCCTTGACTAGACGGACCTTTGTTGGCAAAGTAATGTCTCTGCTTTTTAATATATTATCAAGGTTGGTCATAACTTTCCTTCCAAGGAGTAAGCGATTTTTAATTTCATGGCTGCAGTCAGCATCTGCAGTGATTTTGGAGCCCCAAGAAATAAAGTCTGACACTGTTTCCACTGTTTTTCCATCTATTTCCCATGAAGTGATGGGACCAGATGCCATGATCTTTGTTTTCTGAATGTTGAGCTTCAAGCCAACCTTTTCACTCTCCTCTTTCACTTTCATCAAGAGGCTTTTGAGTTCCTCTTCACTTTCTGCCATAAGGGTAGTGTCTGAGATTATTAGTGCATATCTGAGATTATTGATATTTCTCCCAGCAATCTTGTTTCCAGCCTGTGCTTCTTCCAGCCCAGCATTCCTCATGATGTACTCTGCATATAAGTTAAATAAGCAAGGTGACAATATACAGCCTTGACGTACACCTTTTCCTATTTGGAACCAGTCTGTTGTTCCATGTCCAGTTCTGACTGTTGCTTCCTGACCTGCATACAGGTTTATCAAGAGGCAGGTCAGGTTGTCTGGGATTCCCATCTCTTTCAGAATGTTCCACAGTTTATTGTGATCCACACAGTCAAAGGCTTTGGCATAGTCAATGAAGCAGAAATAGATGCTCTTCTGGAACTCTCTTGCTTTCTCCATGATCCAGCGGATGTTGGCAATTTGATCTCTGGTGCCTCTGCCTTTTCTAAAATCTGCTTGAACATCTGGGAGTTCACGGTTTACATATTGCTGAAGCCTTGCTTGGAGAATTTTTAACATGACTTTACTAGCGTACAAGAGAAGACTCTACACATGGACATCACCAGATGGTCAACACCAAAATCAGATTGATTATATTCCTTGCAGCCAAACATGGAGAAGCTCTATACAGTTAGCAAAAACAAGACCAGGAACTGACTGTGGCTCAGATCATGAACTCCTTATTGCCAAATTCAGACTTAAAGAAAGTAGGGAAAACCACTAGAGCATTCAGATATGACCTAAATCAAATCCCTTATGATTATACAGTGGAAGTGAGGAATAGATTTAAGGGACTAGATCTGATAGATAGAGTGCGTGATGAACTCTGGATGGAGGTTCGTGACATTGTACAGGAGACAGGGACCAAGACCATCCCCATGAAAAAGAAATGCAAAAAAGCAAAATGGCTGTCTGAGGAGGCCTTACAAATAGCTGTGAAAAGAAGAGAAGCGAAAAGCAAAGGAGAAAAGGAAAGATATAAGCATCTGAATGCAGAGTTCCAAAGAATAGCAAGGAGAGATAAGAAAGCCTTCCTCAGTGATCAATGCAAAGAAATAGAGGAAAACAACAGAATAGGAAAAACAAGAGATCTCTTCAAGAAATTGGAGATTCCAAGGGAACATTTCATGCAAAGATGGGCTCGATAAAGGACAGAAATGGTATGGACTTAACAGAAGCAGAAGATATTAAGAAGAGGTGGTAAGAATACACAGAAGAACTGTACAAAAAAGATATTCACGACCAAGATAGTCACAATAACATGATCACTGACCTAGAGCCAGACATCTTTGAATGTGAAGTCAAATGGGCCTTAGAAAGCATCACTACGAACAAAGCTAGTGGTGGTGATGGAATTCCAGTTTAGCTATTTCAAACCTTGAAAGATAATGCTGTGAAAGTGCTGCACTCAATATGCCAGCAAATCTGGAAAACTCAGCAGTGGCCACAGGACTGGAAAAGGTCAGTCTTCATTCCAATCCCAAAGAAAGGCAATGCCAAAGAATGCTCAAACTACCGCACAATTGCACTCATGTGTGCTTATGAATCTCTTTATCATACATTGATTTTTTTCAAGATGGAAATCTCCCCTTAGATATGTAGTGGATTTCATCATTGAACTCAAGTCTCCTCTAATTTCTCTATGCTTGACCTTTGTCTTGTAAATTTGCAGCTGTACATAATCCCCTGTCCCTCTACTCATTATGTTTTGGCCAATAGGATGTCAGCAGATCAGAGGCAAGGAACACTGAAAAAGATTTGTGTGACTGGATTTTTGTCTCCTATTCTTGTGCCATCACAGTGATGAGAAGATACTCAACTTGCCTGCTGGTCACCCAAGGAGGAGAGACACATAGAGATGTTCTAGTTCAGAATGACTCAGTTGACCCTTTGACACAAGAACAACGCTGACAGAGATCAACCAAAGCTTCCAGCTAATACCCAGACTTGTGAGAAGTAAACACATACTGTACAGTAGTATACTACTGAGGTTTCATGCTTGTTTGTTTTACATTAGATTTGAGCTGATAGCACACTGATAGAAGAACTTTCCAAAATCAGCAGTCATATCATTAATAGTTATAGAAAGACTGGCTATCTCAAAGATAGCTTTCACAATTGATATTGATTTATCTGATGAAAAACAAAGGCCTGAAATGCCAAAGGAGAAAAGAGAAGGATAAGATATGCAGACTCAATTGATTCTTTTTTTTTTCAGCTGGAGCGTGACAAGAAAAGGAAACAAAACTTTCTGACTTGAATTTACCTTCAGCTCAGTTTAGTTCAGTCGCTCAGTCATGTCCGACTCTTTGCGACCCCATGAATCACAGCAAGGGTCTTTTGCCCTTTCCAGGGTTCAGCAGGTTAGAACTATTTCCTAATTGTTGGTTTCATTTTACTTTTTTCCCCTCAGATTCATTAAGCACTACTCCCCTATCTGATTTATATCATCTAGAAAATGCCCTATTTATGCACCTAGTTGGGTTTTTGTTTGTTTGGTTTTGTTTCACTTCTACTGTAATTGTATTATGATATCATAGGAGACATAAATGGAAGTGCTCAGCCCACAATCCTGAAGCAGATTCTCATTAGGAGATGGATGGTCTCTACTATGTTGTCATTGCTTAAAAAATTGAATTTCATTTAGTGCCCTTTAGTGAAGAAGAATAAACTAGGCATAGTTATTCAGGGTTTTTAGTCCTAATGGCCAGGAAAATGATATTGAAATATAATAATTAATTCCCTATGATAATTGAGTTATTATGCCTTGGTTCATAGTATTTTTTTAAAGTAATACTGCTTTTTAGTCATGTATTTAAAATAATAGCTAAGTTTCCAACTTGAAGACCTCTTCCAGTATTGAACATGTTTTCTAATCTATCAAGCAATAGTGTAATAAAACACCCTGCATGACACAATACTGTAAAACTCTTCAATATATCTTTGTGAGTGTAATAATTAACTTTTATTTGTTAATTTAGTATTTTATAAAGTTATTCATTAACCGTGTCTCTAAAAAACTAGATTCAGATTAGAGAATTTTATAATAATAACAAAGAGATTAGTTACAATGAATAACAAAATTCCCATCTTTTGCAACTTAGTGGGTCAATTTAATGAAATCTGAAATCTGTTCAAATTTATCTCTTTTAAAATATCAGAGAGTTTGCGCACAGAAGATTCAATCATATAGAGAGAGAATTTTGGATTATGCAAAGTAAAGTATTCATTATTTATGGAGCATAGCAGTAGTTATAAAAAAGTTGGCTTTTCTATCATATTAAAATTCCACCAAGGAAATAAAAACTAATAGCCTTCCAAGGAGTGAAAAAATTTTTTCTATTAGATATACATTAATTAAAGTAAAGTTAAATGAAATTTAAAAGCATATTATCATTGTTTGCTCAAACAATAAAATTACCTGATCACGCAGTCATTAGCAGCTTTGAGTAGTTTGCTCTGAATTAATTCCTCTCTGTTGGGAGATAATTACAAAACTTTCTAATTTTTAAGGTATGCTGAGACAGGAAATTGTGTTCTGTAACACATGCTAAACTGGACTATGGTCAGCATAAACTAATGGAACACAGAGGCTTTACTTTCTTTACATATCAGGCCACTGTTGTCTTCAGTTATAACAGTTAGTTTAAACTTCTATAGCCAATACCAGTCCCATACATTAGGAACCAGTTTTGTCTCACTTCCAAAATTTACGTTGGTAAAGCTTAATGAGTCTGTTAATAAAATGACTTGAAGCTAAAGACACTGTGTGTGGTTCCAACTTCAGGTTATTTGGTTCTTTAATAACAGCAATTTTTGTAATGATCTTTTATTAAAATATTGTTCTGAGCTATTATTTAAATTTTCAAATATGTAGACATTTTCACTGTCATGAGAAATGAAATTGTTACAAGTTTTACACATTTTTACTTATGACATGGGTTATCTTTCTTATAGCTATGATTTTTTTTTGATGAATAGATATATAATTTTATATTTCTTCTTTTTTTTATTACTTCATTTGTTGTTTTATATTTTAAGTATAACTTCAGAACAGTGGAGCGATAGACCTCATAGAACATCACTACAGGAGTAACAAAGACTGGTATCTATGATAACCTAGCAGCTAAACATATCTAAATTTTGTAGGTGACATTGTACCCTGTTGAAATATTGTATTTTTTAGCACCTTCTGAACAAATAGTGGTCAATAGTGCATAAATGAATGCTGATATCTGGCTCTCCCAGAAAGTTTCAGAAGACAGATTAATTTGGCTGGTACTTTTTGTCTTTGATGTTTCTTTTTTCTTCCTGGCTAAAATCCAGACTTCATGAACTGAAGCTGTGAACTGACTATAAAGGAAAGAACAGATTCATGTTGACCTACATCCATTTTTTTAGTTATTTGAGGGGGGGAAAAAAAACACCCTCAATCTTCAGTCACTATCATTTAGACTTTTCTTGCATACAACTGGACTTAATCCTTAATAGTAATATCTGATTTTAGCAAGACTCTAAACATCTTGCTAAATACTTGGTGATGGTTTAGTCGCTAAATCGTGTCCAACTCTTGTGACTCCATGGACTGTAGCCCACCAAGTTTCTCTGTATATGGGAATTTCCAGGCAAGAATACTGGAGTGGGTTACCATTTCCTTCTCCAGGGAATCTTCCGGACCCAGAAATTGAACCCGAGTCTCCTGCACTGCAGGCAGATTCTTTACCAACTGAGCTATTGGGGAATTCCCTGATACTTAGGGGAGTATTTAAGTAAACCATTACCCAGACTCCATCCATTCAGGTAACGTAACCAATAAATTCTGGGTAAGATAGGCATTGATAATTAAAAAAAAAAATCTCTCTAGGAAAGCTAGTGTTCTGCTCAGGGTGAGAAAACATCCTTCCAATTGTTCTACTTGGTCAATCTACTATAAGATCGTATCTTGAGTGAAGTCATCAGTTCTGATTCAGAAATCAACTTTGAAAATACTTTTTTTCCTATGACTTAAATTTTGAAAATGGCTGTGCTACCACTGTGGACTTTTTAGTAAGATATTTTTAAATAGTAAATTAAATAAGATTATAATTTTAAAAATCAAAATAGTAAGCAATAATTTTCTGAAATTATCTTTTAATACCTTCCCTCTAACTGAAATATGGTGAATCAAAACATTTCCTCTCTGACTGAAAATGATATATGTACATGAGAGTGCTTATAAATAAAGTAACTTTAAAAGGCAAATGTCATGAGATATGGGAATAAATTAATTCAAGGATTTTAAATATTCCTTGAATCTTGAGTTATGTATACTAATTTCAGATGAATCAAAGCACTAGCCTTATTCAATGCCTCCTGTATTAGGAATTATATGATAAATTCCCCCTTAAAGTTTAGACTAAGATTGGTATGGTTTAAAACAGTAATAAATCTTTATATTGAAAATTGTATAGTTTTATTTTCCTTGTCTGTTTTCTAATGGAAGAATTTTGATTTTTAGGTTATCAATGTTACTAATTTTTTGTGGGATTTTAGAGAATATATTTATACATTTCTGCATCGTTCATGCTTTCTGAGAAAAATCTTCGTGAACCTTGGAACCTAGTCTAAAAATACAAGTCTTAGAAGTTAATGTACAACCCTGAGAACCCAAGAGGAATTTATCTAACTCTGGAAGTATGTATTTACTTTTCAAAGGGTTGAAAAGTAATATCCCTTTTCAGTGAGACGTCCCTGAGTTGCAAAGCTGAAGACAATATTCTTATCCTTCCCCAGGAGAGATTTATTTATATTCCAAAAAGTGTAATATGAAATTCTTCCAAAGGGATAAAAGTTTTTCTCCTTCCTTCAAGGATAAGAGAAAGTGTGTACACAGATTCATTTTTGTGGTGTTTTTCACGTTCAGCACATACCCCATTACGTATAGGTGACATCTAGTTCTAGTCACATTGCTCTAGGGGAAAGAATTAGGCCAAAGGAGACAGTGCAACTATTATTATGTAAATATAATAATTAGTCTCTGCTCCAGAAATCTTCTGGATGCATCAGATTATTATTAATAAATATGACAGTTGCAAACATAACACATGCCTTTTGATTTAAAACTGGCTTTTGTATTCCAAAGATTTTGCCCTTGGTTTTGTAACTTTTAAAATTTCTGATTAATTTGTAGTTCTTAAAATACATTGTGAGGTAAATAATAACTATATACATTTACATGTGGCTACCAGGTTGGCCAAACGCAATTTGTTAAAGTATCTACACCCCTCTGTTTTGCTTGTTTTGGTTTCAAATGTTTCAGAAGGATGGAGTGGTATCTGGCATGACACCTAAAGCACATCCTGTGAATATCTAGAGCTTGGACCAAACAGAATGGTAAAACGGCAGAGCTGGAGTTCGCAAACCAAAACCTCAGTCTCTTTGTCTTCAAATCTATTTAATTTGATGCTAAACTAGCACCTTCAGCTTTCTCATTCTAACAACCTGAAAGATCTTTTTCCACTCAATTACTTCCAAACTATCTGTATTTGTATTTAAAGTGTATATTTCATAGGCAGCATGGCTTATTCATTCATTGATAATCTGATGCTGGGAAATATAGAAGGCAAGGAAAATGGGTAGCAGAGGATGAGAAGGTTAGATAGCATCACTGACTCAACGGACATGAATTTGTGCAAACTCCAGGAGATAGTGAAGAACAGAGGAGCCTGAATGCAGTCCATGGGTGGCAAAGAATTGGACATGAATTAGCAACTGAAAAACAACAACAATCTCTGCTGTTTAACTGGCATATTCAGAACGTTCAGTTCAGTTCAGTCGCTCAGTCGTGTCTGACTCTTTGTGACCCCAGGAATCACAGCACGCCAGTCCTCCCTGTCTATCACAAACTCCCGGAGTTCACTCAAACTTATGTCCATCGAGTCGGTGATGCCATTCAGCCATCTCATTCTCTGTCGTCCCCTTCTCTTCCTGCCCCCAATCCCTCCCAGCATCAGAATGTTTTCCAGTGAGTCAACTCTTCACATGAGGTGGCCAAAGTATTGGAGTTTCAGCTTTAGCATCAGTCCTTCCAATGAACACCCAGGGACTGATTTCCTTTAGTATGGACTGGTTGGATCTCCTTGCAGTCCAAGGGACTCTCAAGAGTCTTCTCCAGCATCACAATTCAAAAACATCAATTCTTCGGCGATCAGCTTTCTTCACAGTCCAACTCTCACATGACCACTGGAAAAACCATAGCTTTGACTAGAAGTACCTTTGTTGGCAAAGTAAAGTTTCTGCTTTTTAATATGCTATCTAGGTCGGTCATAACTTTCCTTCCAGGGAGCAAGCATCTTTTAATTTCATGGTTGCAATCAGCATCTGCAGTGATTTTGGAGCCCCCCAAAAATAAAGTCTGACATGTTTCCACTGTTTCCCCATCTATTTCCCATGAAGTATTGGGACCAGATGCCATGATCTTAGTTTTCTGAATGTTGAACTTTAAGCCAACTTTTTCACTCTCCTCTTTCACTTTCATCAAGAGGCTCTTTAGTTCCTCTTCACTTTCTGCCATAAGGGTAGTGTCATCTGCATATCTGAGGTTATTGATGTTTCTCCCAGCAAACTTGATTCCAGCTTGTGTTTCTTCCAGCCCAGCGCTCCTCATGATGTACTCTGCATATAAGTTAAATAAGCAGGGTGACAATATACAACCTTGACGTGTTCCTTTTCCTATTTGGGACCAGTCTGTTGTTCCATGTCCAGTTCTAACTGTTGCTTCCTGACCTGAATATAGGTTTCTCAAGAGGCAGATCAGGTGGTCTGGTATTCCCATCTCTTTCAGAATTTTCCAGTGTCAGACTTTATTTTTTTGGTCTCCCAAATCACTGCAGATGCTGAGTGCAGCCATGAAATTAAAAGACGCTTACTCCTTGGAAGGAAAGTTATGACCAACCTAGATAGCATATTAAAAAGCAGAGACATTACTTTGCCAACAAAGGTCCATCTAGTCAAGGCTATGGTTTTTCCCGTGGTCATGTATGGATGTGAGAGTTGGACTGTGAAGAAAGCTGATCACCGACAAATTGATGCTTTTGAACTGTGGTGTTGGAGAAGACTCTTGAGAGTCCTTGGACTGCAAGGAGATCCAACCAGTCCATTCTAAAGGAGATCAATCCTGGGTGTTCATTGGAAGGACTGATGCTAAAGCTGAAACTCCAATACTTTGGCCATCTCATGCGAAGAGTTGACTCACTGGAAAAGACTGATGCTGGGGGAGATTGGGGGCGGGAGGAGAAAGGGACGACAGAGAATGAGATGGCTGAATGGAGTTACCGACTCGATGGACATGAGTTTGAGTGAACTCTGGGAGTTGGTGATGGACAGGGAGGCCTGGCAGGCTGTGATTCATCTGGTCACAGAGTTGGACACGACTGAGTGAATGAACTGATGCTTTTAAAAATTGAAATAGAAATTTTGTGTTTTAAAACACTTTTAAATTTGTAGACAAAATGTTGAGATAGTACAGAGAGTCTCAATACCCTTCACCCTTATATGAAAATGTTACTTCTGTTCAACTTAATGAACTAATACTGATATTAACGTATTACTAACTAAAGTCTATGTTTTATTCAATTTACCCTAGTTTTCATCTAATGTCCCTTTTCTGTTGTGCTATATTTTAATCCTGTTGATACTGTGGCAAAATGTTGGGGGGAAGAGGCATTCTACTATTTTACAAATAAATCTTATTCTTTTATTGGGCCTGTGTTTCTGATCTATAACTTTTACAAGTATTTCTCCATTGATACAGTATTTTTTTTCCCCTGTAAGATTGAAAGGTAAAAGCAGTAAGACTAGAAGTTGTTTGAATGTGAAGAATGCTCTTCTTCTAGATGGAATTAGACTCAGATGAAATCTTTCTCCTCCAGAGAAGGTCTTTGTTATAGAAAATGCTCCATTTGTACTGTATTCTATGATGATTACTCTTCTCCTGCTGCCTCTAGTCATAAGGGATCTTTTTTGGCTCCTGACCTTGAGAACCCTTGCATTTCCTTGAGGTAAAATTGTTTCAAGAATGAGTGTCCCCTAAGTCTGTGGCTTCCCAGGTGGCTCAGTGGTAAGAAAATCTGCCTATCAATGCAGGAGGGTTGGATCCTTGGGTCAGGAAAATCCCCTGAAAGAGGAAATGGCAACCCACTCCAGTATTCTTGCTTGGAGAATCCCTTGGACAGAGGAACCTAGTGGGGTCTGTCCAAGGGGTCCCAAAGAGTTGTACATGACTTAGTGACTGAATACAAGACTGCAGCTCCAGGAATTTCTCACACTCAGCCTTCAGTGTTTAATCCAATTTACCCTGTATGATAATCAACATATAGGAATCTACCAGTGTTTGTAACTCCAGTGACTTCTGGTCCAGGTAAGCAGATCTAAACTGTGAATTTCCAGGTTTGAGATTGCCCTTCAATCTCAGTTCTCTAATAGGTCAAAGGAATTTACCACTTTTCAGTCTAAACTTTTCTGGTTGTAAATATTGCAGTAGTGACTTCTAAGATGTTCCATTTTGGAGCTGAGGCCAGTATTCCTCAGTCTCTTTTGGTAGACACAGAAACATTAACTTATGTGTCTTTATACATTGTTTGTTTATTTTGGTTTGGTTTCATCTGGCTCCTTTAGGGTCTCCTCCCTTGGAATGCCTGTAATCTCTTTTTGAATGTCAGAAACTCTTTAATAAAAGTTGACAAGGCTCTCACTTATGTTATCTTCATCTCAAAAGGATTTAATGTTTCTCTAGGAAACAGAGAGCTTAAAGACCACCTTGATCTAGATAACAGTGTTTGTTAAACTGTGTTACTGCTGGTTATTTTCAATTACCTTTCCTCCTAAAGAATAATTCTTGGTTTTAGCTATCATGTGATTTCAACTTAATCTCTCTCTCGCTCTAATACCCCCCTCTTTCTTTCTTGCCCCCTCTCCTTTTTCTTTTCTTTTTTTCCTGTTAACTTAAAAAAAAACAAAAAACTTTGTCTTGGTGGGAGCTGAATTCCAACCTCTGTCACCTTGGCATTGTAAAACTGCTGAAATCTTTGTGGAGCACTTCACACACATAACTACTGCTTTCTGCTTTGTGTGTATCACTGTTTGAAAAGGCAGCTTAAGAATGAACAAACAGCTTATTATGGGTTGGGGCTTCCCTGGTGGTTCAGACAGTAAAGAACCTACCTGCAACTACCTGCAATGTGGAAGACCCAATTTCGATCCCTGGGTGAGGAAGATCCCCTGAAGAAAGGAATATCTATCCACTCTAGTGTTCTTGCCTGGAGAAATCCACTGACAAAGGAACCTGATGGGCTACAGTCCATGGGGTTGCAAAGAATCAGCCATGACTGAGTGACTAACACTTTCATTTTTATTATGGGCTGAATTGTGTCCCCCAAATTCTTATGTCTAAGTCCCAGGGCTCAGTACCTCACAAGGTAACTTTATTTAGAGTTAAGATCTTTAAAGAGGTGATTAAGTTAAAGTGAGGCTATTAGGGTGGAGCTCTAATTCTATACGGCTGCCATGCTTACAAGAAGAGAGAGGGATCAGGGATGTGCGTGCCCAGAGGGATGACCATATGAGGAGATAGCAAAAAGGCAATCCACTGAGAGAAAAAGAGAGAGGCCTCAGAAAAATCCAACTTTGCTGGCACCTTGATCTTGAACTTCCAGAATCCAGAAGTGTGAGAAAATAAATGCCTGATGTTCAAGCCACCCAGTGGGGTATTTTGTTAGGGCAGCTTTAGCAAACTTATGTTTTATGAGCAAATCTGAAACACAATTGTAGTCTCATAAGTATAAAGCTCTGACTTTCCTGTTATGTTTCAGTCTATCCAGCTATCTCACATATAACTTCACTACTGTTAACTCAGTAATACCTTGGATGTCACTTTATCTAAGACTTTACTATTCCTGTTGTGATTTGAAAGATCATTCAAGGAATAAGGCTAAAGAGCTCAGCTTGGTATGACTATCTTCTCTCAAGAATTTTCACCCCTTGAATGTTGTCTGCCTTGTTCATTTTTCTAGGCTTTATGATTGATCCTTGTTAGGAGAGATAGTCTTGTACTAGTTGCCCCAACATGAAGTTGAAATCTCTTTTCAAATGTTTTAGTGTTTAATTTTCTATTGATGAATGAAAAAATGAAGACATAATAGACAATGATGCTGTAGTTTATACAGTGTATAAAGTGAGGTATGGGTACTCAAATTTTTCTGCAAATTATTTAATTTTCTTGCTCTCTCATTGAATGTATATACAGCTACTTCTAAGTTACCACTGAATTTCCAAAGTGAATGCTTTTTAAAAAAAAATTCCATCTTCTTTCAGGATGTTGTCTTCCATAAATAAGTCAAGCTCAGACTTATCAAAAGAGATCCAAAGATTTGTCTCTATCTCTATCACAAGATATAAATAAATCTGTAAAGGGACAAATCCAACTCTCTCTGTGTGTCTTTAATGAGAGTACACTAGTATCTGTTTTAGTGATTTAAACATTTAATAAAACAAAAAAGCTAAGCAAAATAATCACTTGTGGTATCTTTGAAAGCCTACTATTTCATGATAGACACTAAACCATTGCTAGCTTTTATTCTCTTAGTTGATTTAGGTTGTACCCTTACCTGAAAATTATAAACTACAGTTATACAAGATATAATTATATATGTTTGTACCATATACTTCATATCATCAGCTTTAAATGTGATAAACATTATTTCAAACCACAGCATTTATTGATATTTTCTTGAACTTACTATTTATGTATTTTTACCCAAAGGAAATTTAATACTAAGAGAAGAAGCAATGAAGTTTTACTATTGAGAATTTCAAATTTAAGATACCACTTTTCTTTAAAGCATGGAAAATCTAGATGGTTTCTATATCTGGAACCATACTCTTATCAACTTGATTTTCAGATTTGTACACAACTGTCCTAAAATAATGATATTGGTAACAGTAACTTCATGATTTATGAGGCTTGTGGGAAAAAAAGAAAAGCACAATCAATTCTCTTTCATGAGAGGTTGAGATCAGTAGGTTTCCTTCAAAGGAGTTCTTTGTCCACACATGGAAAGGGTTAGGGGAAAAGAAGGGAAAAAAGCCTCACTCTTTTTTAATACAGAGTCTGTGAAAGTGGTGCAGTGAGGCAGAAAGCTTCATTGAAGGTCTATGATACAGGTCCTGTAATAAGCAACAAAGAGAAAGTCAATTTCAAAAGTCTTTTCAGAAAGTAGATTAAAAAAAAAAAAACACTGAAAGGCCAGCTCAAATCAAGAGTTGTACCATAAAAAATAAAAAATAGAGAAGTGCTAAATAATTGTATTAGAGTATCCACCCTTGTTGACTTCCTTTTGTCATAACATATTTAAAAAATATTTTTTCCAAATATATATTTCTAAATATTTATATTCCAAAGAATGAGAGCCTAATGTTCAATTGAGACAAAGGAATTTTTGTTAAAAAAAAAAAGCAGCCGAGAGATGCCCGGCCCCGGCGGCGCAGACGCGAGAGACGCCTGGCCCTGGCGGCGCAGACACGAGAGACGCCCGGCTCCGGCGCAACCAACCACGTGCAAAATCGTGGCTGAGATGAGCTACCCCGCGCCCAGGTTTAGGGCGGTGGCCAAGAGGAGCTGTACCACGTTCAGGAGGTGGTGGCTGCTTGGGCACCGGAGGGCCGAGAGGAGCTGATCCACATTCAAAGCAGGAGGGGCGGCCTTGAGGAGATACCCCTCGTCCAAGGTAAGGTACAGCGGCTGCGCCTTGCTGGAGCAGCTGGGAAGAGATACTCCATGACCAAGTGGAATATAAGAATCCAGTGTTCTGGGGAGGAAGGAACAAGATGGCGGAGGGATAAGCTGGCAAGACCACTTTCTCCCCCACAAATTCATCAAAAGAACATTTGAACACGGAGTAAAGTCCACAGAACAACTTCTGAATACTGGCAGAGGACATCAGGCTCCCAGAAAAGCAGCCCATTGTCTTCTAAAGGAGAGAGAAGAAATCCAGCTCCACCCACCAGAACACCGACACATGCTTTCCTAACCAGGGAACCCGGACAATCACCCGTCCAAACCCACACACAGCGAAGAAACTACATAATAAAGAGAACTCCACAAACTGCAAGAAGAGGGAAAGGCCACCCCAAGCAAAGCAATATAAACAAGATGAAGAGGCAGAGAAATACCCAGCAAGTAAAGGAACAAGATAATTGCCCACCAACACAAACAAAAGAAGAAGATATAGGGAATTTACCTGATAAAGAATTTCAAATTTTGATGGTGAAAATGATTCAAAATCTTGAAAGCAAAATGGAGTTACAGATAAATAACCTGGAGAAAAGGATTGAGAAGATGGAAGAAAGATTTAATAAGGACTTAGAAGAAATAAAAAAGAGTCAATATACAATGAATAATGCAATAGATGAGATCAGAAACACTCTGGAGGGAACAAACAGTAGAATAACAGAGTCAGAAGACAGGATAAGCGAACTAGAAGATAAAATTGTAGAAATAAATGAAACAGAGAGGAAAAAAGAAAAACAAATTAAAAGAAATGAGGACAATATTAGAGACCTCTGGGACAATGTTAAACGCTCCAACATTCGAATCATAGGAGTCCCAGAAGAAGAAGACAAAAAGAAAGACCATGAGAGAATACTTGAGGAGATAAGAGTTGAAAACTTCCCTAAAATGGGGAAAGAAATAATCACCCAAGTCCAAGAAACCCAGAGAGTCCCCAAGGATAAACCCAAGGCGAAATACTCCAAGACACATATTAATCAAATTAACAAAGATCAAACACAAAGAACAAATATTAAAAGCAGCAAGTGAAAAGCAGCAAATAACACATAAGGGGATTCCCATAAGGATAACAGCTGATCTTTCAACAGAAACTCTTCAGGCCAGAAGGGAGTGGCAAGACATACTTAAAGTGATGAAAGAAAATACCCTACAGCCCAGATTACTATACCCAGCAAGGATCTCATTCAAATATGAAGGAGAAATCAAAAGCTTTACAGACAAGCAAAAGCTGAGGGAATTCAGCATCACCAAACCAGCTCTCCAACAAATGCTAAAGGATCTTCTATAGACAGGAAACACAGAAAGAGTGTATAAACTTGAACCCAAAGCAATAAAGAAAATGGCTACGGGATCGTACTTATCAATAATTACCTTAAACGTAAATGGGTTGAAATTTTCAAAAAGGCTAGGAAACAATTCTCATAGCCATCAATAGTTCAGTGTTGAGTTCATGAATAGTTTTTAAAGTTTGGGACAAACTGTAGTATTTGCTATTTGAAGTACTATTTGTAATTGGCATATTACGATGTAACATTGGTCTTCATTTCCAACTTAAAACGCCTAAAAATGCCCAACAAATTTTTAGATTTGTGAATTTTAGTTGAAATGTATTTTATGATGTTACTAAACCTGCAGAAATATTGAAATATTTCAGAGAACTTATTCACTGTACATTTAATTTATTTTATTTATAAAAGTTATAGCTATGGCTGATTCATGTTGAGGTTTGGCAGAAAACAGCAAAATTCTGTAAAGCAATTATCCTTCATTAAAAATAACTGAAAAAAAAAAAAAAAACACAAGACCAGGAGCTGACTGTGGCTCAGATCATGAAATCCTTATTGTCAAATTCAGACTTAAATTGAAGAAAGTAGGGAAAACCACTAGACCATTCACGTATGACCTAAATCAAATCCCTTACGATTATACAGTGGAAGTGAGAAATAGATTCAAGGGACTAGATCTGATAGATAGAGTGCCTGAAGAACTATGGATGGAGGTTCGTGACATTGTACAGGACACAGTGATCAAGACCGTCCCCAAGAAAAAGAAATGCAAAGAGGCAAAATGGTTGTCTGAGGAGACCTCACAAATAGCTGAGAAAAGAAGAGAAGCTAAAGGCAAAGGAGAAAAGGAAAGATATATCTATCTGAATGCAGAGTTCCAAAGAATAGCAAGGAGAGATAAGAAAGCCTTCCTCAGCGATCAATGCAAAGAAATAGAGGAAAACAACCATAGAATGGGAAAGACTAGAGATCTCTTCAAGAAAATTAGAGATACCAAGAGAACATTTCATGCAAAGATGGGCTCGATAAAGTACAGAAATGGAAAAAAAAAAAAAAAAGTTATGAACTGTAGAAAAAATAAATAAATAAATAAACGCATAAAACAAAACAAAACAAAACAAAACAAAAAAAGCAGAGAAAATATCACATTCATTTGGCCTACAGTATTTTGATCCATAGCATATAGATTTTAACATTATCAACCTGTAAAATTCATGGTAAGTCACATAAAGATACCCATCTTTTCAGCTTCTTTGGAAGAAAAAATATATATCCATCACAGCCAGGCCAGCAAATCTTACATAAATACAATTTCCTGCTACCCAGATTTCTTTAGACTGAGTGTGTGTTCTCCTTTTCCATTGTTTTTACTTCTCTTATTGTCTCCCAAGTGTGAAATGTCAGCTGTGTTTATGACAGAATGTGGATTACTTAATTATAAATTTAAGAGAAAATTTGAAACTCACATTTCTATTAAAAGTGGAAAAATTGAAAGACCAGTGTGAATATCTGTACATTTTAATATTCCAGATGTTATTATGAAAAAAAGGAAAGACATTGTTAAAAATTAAACAACACTAAGATAAAGGCCAGAATTCAGAAATGTCAAATGACTAAAAGAAAAAATGAACTAAAAAAAAAAAAATACAAATGGCACTGCCACATGCTTTCTTTGTTGTGGATGTGTGTGTGTATGCATTAAAAAAAAAATGAAGTGTAGCTAACTTACAATGTTGTATCCCAAATGTACAACAAATGGATCCAGTTATGCATATATATATGTACATATATATATTCATTTCTTCAGATTATTTTCCATTATATAAGATTATTATTATTATGTAATACAAGGTTATTACAAGATGTTGAGTACAAATCCCCGTGCTATATAGCAGATCCTTATTGTTTATTTTATATCTAGTAGTGTGCAGGAAATGGCAACCCACTCCAGTGTTCTTGCCTGGAGAATCCCAGGGACGGCGGAGCCTGGTCAGCTGCTGTCTATGGGGTCGCAAAGAGTCGGACACGACTGAAGCGACTTAGCAGCAACAGCAGCAGCAGTGTGCATCTGTTAATCAAAACTCATAATTTATCCTCCCCCCACCTTTTCCCTTTGGTAACCAGAGATTTGTTTTCTATATCTGAGAATCTATTTCTATTTATAAATAAGTTCATTTATATCATGTTTTTAGATTCCACATTTAAGCAATATCATATGTATATGTCTCTGCCTGACTTATACCATATTATAATCTCTAGGTCCATTCATGTTGCTGCAAAAGCTTTATTTCATTCTTTTTATGACTAATATTCCACTTTGTGTGTATTTGTATACCGTGTATACCACATTTTCTTTATCTATTCATATGTTAATGGGCATTTAGGTTGCATCCATGACTTGGCAATTGTAAAGTGCCAAGTTCATAGTGCTGCTATAAACACTGGGGTGCATTCAAAGTAGTCTGTTCATCTTTTCCAGATATATGCCTGGGAATGGGGCTACTGGATTACATGGTCACTCTATTTTTAGTTTTTTTAAAATCATGTGATTTATTTCTGATATGCTGTTGTATACATTAGCCCTTCTCTTTGGATACTAGCATCTGAACAACTTTTTTAAGTTTGGGGAACATGAAATATTTTAATTATATAGAAATGATACATGATGTACATTATCATATCAGTTGGTTTGCTTCCATTGGAATGAGTGTTTTAGAAGTTACTATTTAAGAACAAGAAAATTTTATTTAGAGAATGGAATATTTTAATTTGAGATAATAGTATGTTTCAAATCCTCCCTTTCTAACTTTTGTTCTATTAATATCATACATTTTACTTTTACAGATAAGTCCCATTATTATTATTTTTGTTTCAATAGTCAATTATTTTTTAAAGATATTTAAATAATAAGAAAAAACAGTCATATTTACTCATGTAGCTACCATTTCTGCTATTCTCCCTTCTTTTGTGGCAATGCATTTTTACATCTGGTATAAATTGTTTCTTCCTGCAGGACTTAATCACTTTTTGGACTGTGAGTCAGCTGCATTGTTTCAGCTTTTCTATGTCTAAATTTATATTCATTGTTTCATCTTTTGCATGTCTAAAAAAATTAATTTTACCTTTGTATTTGGAAAAGTTTTTTTCTTTAAATATTTGAAAGAAATTGCTTAACTGTCTTCTCACATTCATATTGTGCTGTCATCTTTATTTATAGATAATATGTCATTTTTCTCTGGCTACTTTTAAGACTTTTCTTCATCATTGATTTTAAGCAATTTAATCACAACTTCATATTTCTATGCTTAACTTTGAGTATCTGGGGTCTATAAGTTCATTCTTTTAAATTTTTTTTTCTCTTACAATTTTAAAGATATTGCTTTCCTTAATTATTAACATAAGCAAGTAATTTTAAAGTGTTCTTCAAATTAGACACTGAAGAGACCAGCAAACAGAAGAGCTTTTACAACAGAAGGAACTGCCTTGGAAGTAACAGAGGGAGAAGCCTTCAGCCTACTGCAAGAATAAGACTGAAAACCAGAGGCAGAGGCTTAAGTCAAAATCCTGAGAACACTGGAGATCTCCTGTTCCAGAGAACATTAATTGATAGGTGCTCATCAAATGCCTCCATACATACACTGAAACCAGGCACCACCCAAGGGTCAACAAGTTTCAGAGAAAGACATACAACGCAAACTCTCCAGCAACACAGGAGAATAACACTGAGCTTCAATATACAGGCTGCCCAAAGTCACTCCAAACCCACTGACATCTTATAACTCATTACTGGACACTTCATTGCACTCCAGAGAGAAGAAATCCAGCTCCACCCCCAGAACACCGACACAAGCTTCTCTAACCAGGGAACCTTGACAAGTCACCCATCCAACCCCACACACAGTGAGGAAACTACATAATAAAGAGAATTCCACAAACTGCCAGAAGACGGAAAGGCCACCCCAAACACAGCAATATAAGCAAGATGAAGAGGCAGAGAAATACCCAGCAAGTAAAGGAACAGGATAAATGCTCACCAACACAAACAAAAGAGGAAGATATAGGGAACCTACCTGATAAAGAATTTCGAATTTTAATTGTGAAAATGATTCAAAATCTGGAAAGCAAAATGGAGTTACAGATAAATAATCTGGAGAAAAGGACTGAGAAGATGGAAGAAAGTTTTAATAAGGAATTAGAGGAAATAAAAAAGAGTCAATATACAATGAATAATGCAACAGATGAGATCAGAAACACTCTCGAGGGCGCAAACAATAGACTAACGGAGGCAGAAGACAGGATAAGTGAGCTAGAAGATAGAATTGTAGAAATAAATGAAACAGAGAGGGAAAAAGGAAAAAATAATTAAAAGAAATGAGGACAATATTAGAGACATCTGGGACAATGTTAAACACCCCAACATTCGAATCATAGGAGTCCCAGAAGAAGAAGACAAAAAGAAAGACCATGAGAGAATACTTGAGCAGATAATAGTTGAAAATTTCCCTAAAATGGGGAAGGAAATAATCACCCAAGTCCAAGAAACCCAGAGAGTCCCCAACAGGATAAACCTAAGGCAAAATACTCCAAGACACATATTAATCAAATTAACAAAGATCAAACACAAAGAACAATTATTAAAAGCAGCAAGGGAAAAACAACAAATAACACACAAGGGGATCCCCATAAGGATAACAGCTGATCTTTCAGCAGAAACTCTTCAGGCCAGGAGGGAATGGCAAGACATCCTTAAAGTGATGAAAGAAAGTAACCTACAGCCCAGATTACTATACCCAGCAAGGATCTCATTCAAATATGAAGGAGAAATCAAAAGCTTTACAGACAAGCAAAAGCTGAGAGAATTCAGCATCACCAAACCAGCTCTCCAACAAATACTAAAGGATCTTCTCTAGACAGGAAACACAGAAAGGGTATATAAACTCGAACCCAAAACAATAAAGAAAATGGCAATGGGATCATACTTATCAATAATCACCTTAAACGTAAATGGGTTGAATGCCCCAACCAAAAGACAAAGGCTGGCTGAATGGATACAAAAACAAGAACCCCATATATGTTGTTGACAAGAGACCCACCTCAAAATGAGGGACACATACAGACTGAAAGTGAAGGACTGGAAAAAGATATTCCATGCAAACAGAGACCAAAAGAGGCAGGAGTAGCAATACTCATATCAGATAAAATAGACTTTAAGACAAAATCTGTGAAAAGAGACAAAGAAGGAAACTACATAATGACCAAAGGATCAATCCAAGAAGAAGATCTAACAATTACAAATATTTATGCACCCAACATAGGAGCACCACAATATGTAAGACAAATGCTAACAAATATGAAAGGGGAAATTAACAATAACACAATAATAGTGGGAGACTTTAATACCCAACTCACACCTATGAATAGATCAACTCAAACAATGAATTTCACCTTCTTCTCAAGCACACACAGAACCTTCAGGATAGATCACATCCGGGCCATAAATCTAGCCTTGGTAAATTCAGAAAAATTGAAGTCATTCCAAGCATCTTTTCTGACTATAATGCAGTAAGACTAGATCTCAATTACAGGAGAAAAACTATTAAAAATGCCAACATATGAAGGCTGAACAACATGCTGCTGAATAATGAGCAAATCATAGAAGAAATCAAAAGAGAAATCAAAATATGCATAGAAATGAATGAAAATGAAAACACAACAACCCAAAACCTCTGGGAAACTGTAAAAGCAGTGCTAAGGGGGAAGATCATAACAATACAGGCACACCTCAAGAAACAAGAAAAAAGTCAACTAAATAACCTAACTCATCTAAAGAAATTAGAAAAGGAAGAAATTAAGAACCCCAGGGTCAGTAGAAGGAAAGAAATCATAAAAATTACAGTAGAAATAAGTGCAAAAGAAACAAAAGAGACCATAGCAAAAATCAACAAGGCCAAAAGCTGGTTCTTTGAGAAGGTAAATAAAATTGACAAACCACTAGAAAGACTCATCATGAAACAAAGAGAGAAGAACCAAATCAATAAAATTAGAAATGAAAATGGAGAGATCACAACCGACAGCACAGAAATACAAAGGATTATTAGAGAATACTATCAGCAATTATATGGCAATAAAATGAATAACTTGGAAGAAATGGACAAATTCTTAGAAAAGAACAACTTTCCAAAGCTGAACCAGGAAGAAATAGAAAATCTGAACAGACCCATCACAAACACGGAATTAGAGGCTGTAATCAGAAATCTTCCAGGAAACAAAAGCCCAGGTCCAGACGGCTTCACAGCTGAATTCTACCAAAAATTTAGAGGCGAGCTAACACCTATTCTACTCAAACGCTTCCAGAAAATTGCTGAGGAAGGGAAACTTCCAACCTCATTCTATGAGGCCACCATCACCCTAATCCCAAAACCTGGTAAAGATTCCACAAAAAAAGGAAACTACAAGCCAATATCACTTTTGAACATAGATGCAAAAATCCTTAACAAAATTCTAGCAATCAGAATCCAACAACATATTAAGAAGATCATACATCATGACCAAGTGGGCTTTATCCCAGGAATTCAAGGATTCTTCAATATCCACAAATCAATCAATGTAATACACCACATTAACAAACTGAAACATAAAAATCATATGATTATCTCAATAGATGCAGAGAAAGCCTTCAACAAAATTCAACATCCATTTATGATAAAAACCTTCCAGAAAGTGGGAATAGAAGGGACATAGCTCAACATAATAAAAGCTATATATGACAAACCCACAGCAAACATTATCCTCAATGGTGAAATACTGAAAGCATTTCCACTAAAATCAGGAGCAAGACAAGGGTGCCCACTCTCACCACTACTATTCAATATAGTTCTGGAAGTTTTGGTTACAGCAATCAGAGCAGAAAAAGACATAAAAGGAATAAAAATTGGAAGAGTAGAAGTAAAATTTTCACTATTCGCTGACGACATGATCCTCTACACAGAAAACCCTAAAGACTCTACCAGAAAACTACTAGAGCTAATCAATGAATACAGTAAAGTTGCAGGATATAAAACCAACACACAGAAATCCCTTGCATTCCTATACACTAATAATGAGAAAATAGAAAGAGAAATTAAGGAAACTATTCCATTCACTGTTGCAACGAAAAGAATTAAATACTTAGGAATATATCTACCTAAGGAAACAAAAGACTTGTACATAGAAAACTATAAAACACTGGTGAAAGTAATCAAAGAGGACACTAATAGATGGAGAAATATACCGTGTTCATGGATTGGAAGAATAAATATTGTAAAAATGAGTATACTATCCAAAGTAATTTATACATTCAATGCAATCCCTATCAAGCTACCAATGCTATTTTTCACAGAACTTGAACAAATAATCTCACGATTTGTATGGAAATACTAAAAACCTCGAATAGCCAAAGCAATCTTGAGGAAGAAGAATGGAACTGGGGGAATTAACCTGCCAGACTTCAGGCACTACTACAAAGCCACAGTCATCAAGAGAGTATGGTACTGTCATAAAGACAGAAATATTGACCAATGGAACAAAATAGAAAGCCCAGAGATAAATCCACGCACCTATAAACACCTTATCTTTGACAAAGGAGGCAAGAATACAAAATGGAGAAAAGACAGTCTCTTTAACAAGTGGTGCTGGGAAAACTGGTCAGTCACTTGTAAAAGAATGAAACTAGAACACTTCTTAACACCACACACCAAAATAAACTCAAAATGGATTAGAGAACTAAATGTAAGACCAGAAACTATAAAACTCCTAGAGGAGAACATAGGCAAAACACTCTCCGACATAAATCACAGCAGGATCCTCCAAGACCCACCTCCCAGAATATTGGAAATTAAAGCAAAAATAAACAAATGGGACCTAATTAAAATCAAAAGCTTCTGCACAGCAAAGGAAACTATAAGCAAGGTGAAAAGACAGCCTTCAGAATGGGAGAAAATAATAGCAAATGGAGCAACTGATAAAGGATTAATCTCCAAAATATACAAGCAGCTCCTACAGCTCAATTCCAGAAAAATAAATGACCCAATCAAAAAATGGGCCAAAGAACTAAACAGACATTTCTCCCAAGAAGACATACAGATGGCTAACAAACACATGAAAAAATGCTCAACATCCCTCATAATCAGAGAAATGCAAATCAAAACCACAATGAGATACCATTTCACACCAGTCAGAATGGCTGCTATCCAGAAGTCTACATACAGTAAGTCCTGGAGAGGGTGTGGAGAAAAGGGAACCCTTTTACACTGTTGGTGGGAATGCAGACTAATACAGCCACTATGGAGAACAGTGTGGAGATTCCTCAAAAAACGAAATAGAACTGCCATATGATCCAGCAATCGTACTCCTGTGTGTACACACCGAGGAAACCAGAATTGAAAGAGACACGTACTCCAATGTTCATTACAGCACTGTTGATAATAGCGAAGACATGGAAGCAACCTAGATGTCCATCTGCAGATGAATGGATAAGAAAGCTTTGGTACATATACACAATGGAGTATTTTTCAGCCATCAAAAGAATGCATTTAAATCATTTCTAATGAGGTGGATGAAACTGGAGCCTATTTATACAGAGTGAAGTAAGCCAGAAAGAAAAACATCAATATAGTATACTAACGCATATATATGGGCTTCCCTGGTGGCTCAGAGGTTAAAGCATCTGCCTCCAATGCGGGAGACCTGGGTTCAATCCCTGGGTCAGGAAGATCCCCTGGAGAAGGAAATGGTAACCCACTCCAGTATTCTTGCCTGGAGAATCCCATGGACGGATAAGCCTGGTAGGCTACAGTCCATGGGGTCACAAAGAGTCGGACACGACTGAACGACGGAACGGAACGGAACGCATATATATGGAATTTAGAAAGATGGTAACCCTAACCCTGTATACAAGACAGCAAAAGAGACATAGGTATATAGAACAGTCTTTGGGACTCTGTGGGAGAGGGTGAAGGTGGGATGATTTGGGAGAATGGCATTGTAGCATGTATAGTATCATATGTGTAATGAGTCACCAGTCCAGGTTCGACACATGATACAGGATGCTTGGTGCTGGTGCACGGGGATGACCTGGAGGGAGGATATGGGGAAGAGGGAGGTGGGAGGGGGGTTAAAGAAGGGAACACATGTACACCAGGGCGGATTCGTGTCAATGTATGGCAAAACCAACCAATATATTAATGTAAAGTAATTTGTCTCCAATAAAAAAAAAATGAAAAAAAAAACAGTGTTCTTCAGTTACTGTTTTTAAAACTTATTTGAAAACAAGACTTTCTTCTGCTTTTTAAAAAGCAATAGTTTCCTTAACTTATGTATTTGAATTTTTCACATTTCTGTGTTTGTTGGTTTGTTTAAGTTAAAACTTAATTTTTAAATTCAGTTCAGTTCAGTCGCTCAGTCGTGTCCGACTCTCTGCGACCCCATGAATCACAGCACGCCAGGCCTCCCTGTCCATCACCAACTCCCGGAATTCACTCAAACTCATGTCCACAGAGTCGGTGATGCCATCCAGCCATCTCATTCTCCGTCGTCCCCTTCTCCTCCCGCCCCCAACCTTTCCCAGCATCAGAGTCTTTTCCAGTGAGTCAACTCGTCGCATGAGGTGGCCAAAGTATTGCAGTTTCAGCTTTAGCATCAGTCCTTCCAATGAACATCCAGGGTTGATCTCCTTTAGAATGGACTGGTTGGATCTCCTTGCAGTATAAGGGACTCTCAAGAGTCTTCTCCAACACCACAGGTCAAAAGCATCGATTCTTCGGCGATCAGCTTTCTTTACAGTCCAACTCTCACATCCATACATGACCACGGGAAAAACCATTGCCTTGACTAGAAAACTTTTTTTTTTTTTACATTTCATACAGTCTTGCATGCTGGAATCATACTGGCACCTCTCACTATCTAAAGTAAAGTTAAATTTTTGTTTCTTACTTCAGTGTCACTCAAAGTTTGTAGCTATGTTCTGTTGTTTGGCAGTTGTATGTTTAAACAGGCTCTGTTTTACTACAAAGTTCTTTCATTGCATGCTTAGCTCAGGCTATATGGAAGATTATTTTTGGATAACTAGAAGTTTCCCATAGGGCTTCCCTGAAGGTTGAGTGGGTAAAGAATTCAGAGACACAGGACATGCAGGTTCTGTCCCTGGGTTGGGAAGATCCTCTGGAGGAGGAAATGGCAACCCACTCCAGTATTCTTGCCTGGAGAATCCCATGGACAGGAAGCCTGGAAATCTACATTCCATGGGGTCTCAAAGAGTCAGACACGACTGAGCAACTAAGGACACAGCATAGCGTACAGAAGTTGCCCATAGTCAACATATACGTATAAAACAGTACTGAACCCTTATTGTTCTTCTCTCTTTTCCTAATTTTTTCTCTTTGTAGCATTTCAAATTGTGGTAATGCCAATAATATTGTGTAGTATTATTTGTATAGCAAATGTAATCTTAAAGTAGATAAGGAAAGAGAAGTCTAATTGGAATGCTGGTCATAAGAATATGATTCAGAATGTGTAATGTTCCTTCAGTAAGAAAAAATTTCTTTCTCTTTAATTAGCGAAGAACCTGTGCACCTAAAGTAAATCTGTAGATACAGTAACAAAGGGTTATAGTCACCCCTTGTATAGGGCCCAGATTCCATTAATAGTCCTCAAGGTCTCTTCCCTGCCTTAATCAATAAAAACTTCTTTGGAACCTGTGATATGTTTGATCAACATACCTAGTTCCCAATGCTATTGAAAATCCATATCTCTTTGTCTGAATATCCTTTTAGTGTTAAATCAGACTTTATCTTACATCAAAATTTCATAGAATAAAACATTCATTCTTCAGCAACTTTGCATATCTCACTTAAACCTAGTTGAATGGTGATATAGTTAAATTCTCTTGAAGCATGGCAGCAAAAAGTATCAATGTTGCCTTAAAAAAAACAAAACAATCTAGCAATGAAAATTAATTCCAAAGGGGAAAAAAGTCTATAACATTGAGTTTAGTTCTTGAAAATGTAACCATTATTTCTAAACATCATGTAAAACAGTAATGTAAAATGTGATTTTTTACAATTCTTTAGAGTAATATTGGTGTTTGGGAACACTCTTGAGAGTCCCTTGAACTGCAAGGAGATCCAACCAGTCCATTCTAAAGGAGATCGGTCCTGGGTGTTCATTGGAAGGACTGATGCTAAAGCTGAAACTCCAATACTTTGATCACCTCATGCAAAGAGTTGACTCACTGGAAAAGATTCTGATGCTGGGAGGGATTGGGGGAGGGAGGAGAAGGGGCTGACAGAGAATGAGATGGCTGGATGGAATCACTGACTCTGTGGACATGAGTTTGAGTGAACTCCGGGAGTTGGTGATGGACAGGGAGGCCTGGTGTGCTGTGATTCATGGGGTCGCAAAGAGTCGGACACGACTGAGCTATGGAACTGAACAGAGAGTAATCTCGACAGCTTTGATAAAATATAAAATGACTAGAGAACTTAGAGTCACTGCAAAAGACAGGCAAGGGAAATACCTGCTGTTCCTCTTGGCGCAATCCAACCAGTCCATTCTAAAGGAGATCAATCCTGGATGTTCATTGGAGGGACTGATGCTAAAGCTGAAACTCCAATACTTTGGCCACCTCATGAGACGAGTTGACTCACTGGAAAAGACTCTGATGCTGGGAAAGGTTGGGGGCGGGAGGAGAAGGGGACGACGGAGAATGAGATGGCTGGATGGCATCACCGACTCTGTGGACATGAGTTTGAGTGTACTCCGGGAGTTGGTGATGGACAGGGAGGCCTGGCGTGCTGTGATTCATGGGGTCGCGGAGAGTCGGACACGACTGAGCGACTGAACTGAACTGAACTGAACCTGCCAATAAAACCTTGGCAGAATATTTAAACAGCAGAATTCTGCCAAATTCATTCTCATATACTTTTTGTTTTGTTTAAATAAATTGATAGGAAGTATCATTGTTTTATGAAGATAGGAAGTAATCAAAGAACTATTTTTTCTTTTTCTGGAGAAGGAGTTTTAGCATAAAAGAGTTTTCTAATGTGTCCAGTGTGACTGATAAAAATTTGATCTGCATGCACAGTTTGGAACAAACACAAAAATATGCTACTCCCTACTTTCCCAGAACAGGATAGCTCTCCTATTCTGATGCTCACACGTATCCTCAAACCAATATATATACTGTTTATAATAAAGATATGGTTATGTTCCATCAGGAAACACAGTTTTTCAAGCTACACATTATACCATCAATTAACCTAATTAGTTATGGACAATCATGTCCATGTATGAGTTATTACTAATGATTTTGATGACGTTATTCTACTTACTTATATGGTTCCTGTACTACTCACCAGTGTATATTAGGTAATTTGGTCTATCCCATATTCTCTTTCTTGGGGAAAAATAATGCATTAATACATACAAAGGAAAATGAAATGGTCCAAGTGTCTACCTTCCTGAAAAGATTATGAGATGTACACAAAAGCTTAGTATTCATTTATTAAATCATAGAGATATTATCTACAAAGAATTTATCCTCAGTGTCTTGTTAAAATAGACAAAGTTTCTCTGAAGTCTTTTCCTACATATTTTCCTGGCATGCTTTCTGTACCTCTCAACTCCCACTGAGAACATCACATACACATGTCCTGTTTTATTTTTCTTTAATTCTAGGTAAAATTCCTCTACTTTTGCTGAAGACTTCTCAAGTAATAGTAGCAATAGTTCTTACATCTTGAAGACCTATTAATAGAACTCAGACAACAATGTAATATATTGTCTGTAATCTTATAAACATTTCTTGCATTTTTGAATTATTGTTTATAATTTTTAAAAAGAAACTAAAACTTATTGAATATCTTATCAAAATTTATACACAATAATTTATATTAATTTCTATTTTTACGTTAACCTCCTTTTGCTTCTAAAAGCACTATTGACTACTTGTTCTAATTCACTTAATAAGCTCTGTGCTCCCTTGAATATACAAAATATACATCGTTCATATTTCTATCATTATCATGCTTTGTTTAGAACCTGAAATTCAGGAAATGTTTAATACACATGATGAGTATAAATAAAAGAAAATATGTTTATAATTCTGAACTTCTAAAAGTCTAAGTGACTTTGCCACTGCATGTTAAAATATTTCATACACATCATGTTAATATAAATTGTTTTATCAATTATATACATTATTCACACTTATCAATGTATACATTTTAGTTTTCTGAATTTTGGAGTTAGCTAGAAAAAGCCAAACACTCATTATTATATCAGACTGGATATAAACTACAAAGCATCAAGTGTGCATGAATCCAGCTGGAAGGTCAGTTAAAACTGGGCTCTTTGAAGAAACTTGAGAACAATTTATAGCACAATCCTATGATTATGATATTACAGTTGCCATAAAAACTGTTTGAAGAATAAAAAATTTAAGGCCTTCTTGAAAAACAAAGCTGAGTAATTCCTATATCTTATATCCTACTGAAAAAATAAAACTGCACCTTCAGAAAAAATCCCTATTAACATCCTATTGCTGATAGTTAGGGTATATCTTTCCCATAATCCTAGATGTTTAGTTCTTTCTCATATAACTGCAATGCCCTTAAGCCACTGAAAATGTACTCTTCCAATTTCTGAACAGTGGTGTAAGAAAATATTATAAGAATGTAGAAACTATGTTGCATATAAAATTAGTATATTTCTAAATGCACTATTCTAAGCTAAATAAATTAACAAATCCTAACTTGATGCTTCATCATCTGTATATTATTTTATTTAATAGTAGAAAAAAAGCTTTATCCTTGAAATTTTTTTGTGCTTGGTTTTGATATTCTCTGATTTATTCATTTGCTATGGGCAATAATAATTACAAAATGTATTTAATCCTTGATTTCAAGGAATGGCCAATCATGGGGAGAAAAAGGCACATGTATATATGAAATAATTAAAAGCAGTGCAAGTTGGTATACAAGTCATTGTAATGATTATAATGACTGATACTGTCAATAAACATAAATAAATATTTCAAGAGCATTCAGAGGCTTTATTGTTTTATAAGTAGTCAGGGTTTACCAAGTACTGAGAAATATGTGTAATTTTGAACACTTGTGATACTTGCAGGAAAAAAATGTGTATGTATGTATGTAACTGTATATGTGTGCCTGTGTTTCCTTTTATAGCACAGATTACTTTTACTGTGACTCTGATGGAATTCTGTAATTGCTAAAATGATAAGGTACATTTGTCCTAACCTAGTTGCTTTGATACAGTGAAATTTAACCTACGGTTTGTTTCCAGTTGCTGGAATATATTTGGAATCTAATCTCATAGTAAACCTGAGATTCTCAAATTTCTTGTCTATATAATAATAGAAAAGTACAGATTGCTAGGATCTATCCTTAGAGATTCTAATTTTTTTTTTTTTGTCCTCACGTTGGCCTAGAAGTCTGCATTTTAATTAGTTTCCTCCCTACCCAAAGGATACTAACATAGAGGGCTGGTAGAAAATTTACTGGCAAATATTATACTATGCCACCCTGTGAAAGCAAAGTTCTGCTTATCTTAATTGCTAATGCATCACAGTATCTTGCAAGATTTTGTAAAATGACTGTTTTAGAGAGCAGTTTTTTTTTTTTTTCATTATATAGTTGTTTATTTAGTAATTTAGAACTTCCTATTGTTATTTATCCTGGGTGTTCATTGGAAGCACTGATGCTAAAGCTGAAACTCCAATACTTTGGCCACCTCATACGACGAGTTGACTCATTGGAAAAGACTCTGATGCTGGGAAGGATTGGGGGAGGGAGGAGACGGGGACGACAGAGAGTGAGATGGCTGGATGACATCACCGACTCGATGGACATGAGTTTGAGTGAACTCCGGGAGTTGGTGATAGACAGGGAGGCCTGGCGTGCTGTGATTCATGGGGTATCGGACATGACTGAGCGACTGAACTGAACTGATTGTTAATCAGGGCTTCCCTGGTGGCTCAGATGGTAAAGCGTCTGCCCGCCATGTGGGAGACCTGGTTTCGATCCCTGGGTCAGGAAGATCCCCTGGAGAAGGAAATGGCAACCCACTCCAGTACTCTTGCCTGGAAAATTGGAGGGAGGAACATGGTAGGAGGGAGGAGCCTGGTAGGCTATAGTCTATGGGGTCGCAGAGTTGGACATGACTGAGCAACTTCACTTTCTATTGTTATTTATGAAAATGCAATTTCATTGTGTCAATATAGATTAGCTCTTAGGAATGCAGCAATACTAAGACAAGAAAGCATATCATGAGAAATGTTAGAATATGGTAACTGTATCAGTGAAGATTGGCATGGGTTGCAGGGAGTCTGGGAAATGTTATCATTTCTCATATTGGGATTAGAGAGAAGACTTTCTAGGTTAGGTGATGACTGTGCTGACCCCAGAAAAACTGAAATCAATGGGTCAGAGAAAACTGGTTGAAGTTTGTTCTTGTCAGAGAAAAGAGCAAGACAAAAGGCACAGAGACATGTGACATTGTTGCTGTGGAGGAACCGCAAATGGGCAGAGACAAGGTCATTTGATACTGAGGATGCAGAATGAGGAAGAGTGCAGCAGGAAATACAACCGGGGAGAGAGATAAAGGCAGAGACTAGACCACTGCAGGGTGGCACAAACGATGAACCTGAGCTGGATGCTCTTTTTGTATATCATAGGGTCAAACAAATTTGCTCTGGCAAATTTATGATATTCAAATCAAAATTATAATTCTCATGAAACAGGTATAGACAGCAGCTGGCCTGTTGTGCATTCATTGAGGAGAAAAGAAGAGGGATGACTAGATCTAATCACTGTCACTCGATATCAAGGTTAAAACATCAATGATATTTGCTAGGAGGAAGAGACTTTATCTCTGAAGTACCATTAGTGGAATGTCTCCTGTTGAGGATTGGTAAAGAAAAGAGAGCCCAGTTATCTTTTGGTCCATAGGCTAAGGCTCACTGGGGAAGCTAATGGAAACTATGTAACTCTCTGGGATAAAACTAGAGGTGTTTGGAAACTCATCCACTCCTCCTGCTTTAACCTCACCCAGAGTCTTCATCTATTTTCCTGGTGTAGAGGTCACATTTCTGTATGACCCAGGCAGCTGATCTGAATGTCCTAGATTCCTCTCTACATCATCTAAACCTATTGATTGCCTCCACACAGCAAATTATTAGTAAAGTTTGATATAAAGCAAGATGTTTTGTTTGTACCAGTCTTACTTGACAAATTATTTGTGCTGTATCAAGTGATAGGTGGCAAAATTAATATAGAATAATACCATAAATTTTTTGGAGAGAAAAGTAGGGATGGATACTTAGAAAACAAAAATTTTACATGCCATGCTAAAATTACCCTTGACTTGACTAGACGGACCTTTGCTGGCAAAGTAATGTCAATTTTAGAAAGAGAGAAGGGCTGTGTAATGTTACTATTTTCTCATCATAAAACCAGGGTAAACTAGAAATGCTTTGGGTTATAGAACAAAGAAGCAAAGACAAAACCACTTATCTTCTGTTGATTACTAATTATAAATTTCATGCCACAAATAGAAACCTTATTAGGAAAAAATAACTATTAAACAGGATTCAGGGCTAACTACATTTACAAAGAGGTCCTGGGAAAGTGCTTGAAAGTGGTTAAAATAAAGGTTGGGTTAACAAAGAATGAGATTTCTTCTATAGTGGGAAGTGTTTTTCTTGGAATTAAAAATAAAATGCTGAGTTTAATTCTTGCACACTTATGTATGACATCTCCTACAAAACTAGTCAGCTATTGCAAATAAACAACACTGTTTATAAATCCATGTCACCTTAACTATTCTATGTGATGCCCATTGTTTCATAGGAAGAATCACAGAATTGGGATAAATTTGAGCCTATTCTGCTGGCATAGTAACCCTTGTAAACTAGCTGTATGCCTGGAAATTATGGCTATTGTTTTTCTTGACCCTTATGCAGATGACATCACCCTTATGGCAGAAAGTGAAGAGGAACTAAAAAGCCTCTTGATGAAAGTGAAAGAGGAGAGTGAAAAAGTTGGCTTGAAGCTCAACATTCAGAAAACTAAAATCATGGCATCTGGTCCCATCACTTCATGGGAAATAGATGGAGAAATAGTGGAAAGAGTATCAGACTTTATTTTTTGTGGCTCCAAAATTACTGTGGCTGCTAATTGCAGCCATGAAATTGAAAGACACTTACTCCCTGGAAGAAAAGTTATGACCAACCTACATAACATATTAAAAAGCAGACACATTACTTTACCAACAAAGGTCCGTCTAGTCAAGACTATGGTTTTTCCAGTGGTCCTGTATGGATGTGAGAGTTGGACTGTGAAGAAAGTTGATCGCCGAAGAATTGATGCTTTTGAACTGTGGTGCTGGAGAAGACTCTTAAAAGTCCCTTAGACTGCAAGGAGATCCAACCAGTCCATTCTAAAGGAGATTTGTCCTGGGTGTTCATTGGAAGGACTGATGCTGAAGCTGAAACTCCAATACTTTGGCCACCTCATGCGATGAGTTGACTCACTGGAAAAGACTCTGATGCTGGGAGGGATTGTGGGCAGGAGGAGAAGGAGACGACAGAGGATGAGATGGCTGGATGGCATCACTGTCTCGATGGACATGAGTTTGAGTGAATTCCGGGAGTTGGTGATGGACAGGGAGGCCTGGCGTGCTGTGATTCATGGGGTCGCAAGGAGTTGGACAAGCCTGAGAGACTGAACTGAACTGAACTGCTTCCAAAGGGGATAGGCTATGTCTAAAGTGGGTAAACAGAGTGTAGATTGTTTGGTGTTGTTTTAAATATATTATTAAACAAGAACTAACACTACAAATGATTGTGGCCAAAAGTCTCATAATGCTACAGAAAATATAGTATAATGCAGACAAAAGTTTTTCAGAGAGTAGGTCATGAAGTTTTGGCAAAGAAGAAAAGAGGAAAAAAATAATGTAAAAAATAACTGATAAATTGATGTTGTGTAAATCCAGAGAGTTAACATCAAGATCTTAAAAATCAATTCTCTGCTTTTGGGGGGCTTAGTGGAATTCTCTAAATACAGAGGTAATGTGTTGGAAAATCCCTGTTCCTAGCAATATGAGAGGCATTCTGTTCTGTTCTGAATACAAATAGATCACAGGTGAAGAAAAACTGTGGATGAATAAATAACATGTAAGAAAAAAGGGCCAAAGAAGAAACCTGATTTTTCAATCATTTAAGTTTTTTTTCTACTGACATAAAATAACAAAAGTAAAACATAAAGCTTAAAGATACAATGCAGTTAAATAAAATAAAAAGCAAAATGTTTTAGCATTAATGGCTGATAATTTGTGCTGGGAGAGGCAGATAATGGAGCTCTATTTATACAAAATGTATCAATGACTACACTGACATTTTCTGTTGTATTTATTTCTACACTGAGACATCAATTTATAAAAAGAGGGAATCAAGCAAACAGCTTTCAGATATCAAAAGCTGCCTAGAAAACAATTTGATTTAAAGACGTCTCATTTTGTCTAATTGCCAAAAGAATTTATTGGGCTAAGGAGAAAAGAAATATTTTTAATAATATCAACTATACTATCTAGATTTTAAACAAATCAAAAATTTTAATCTGGTTGTCAGTTTAATAGACAGAGATAGATACTGTGAAACTGCATTTTAGACTTAACTGAATGTGCTGGTAGTATTTTAAGAAGTTAATTATTAAAACATTTTTTCTGGGTGTTCATTTTTTCTACCTTAAGGTAAAATTTCAAATAGGAAAAGGAGTACGTCAAGGCTGTATATTGTCACCTTGCTTATTTAACTTATATGCAGAGTACATCACGAGGAACGCAGGGCTGGATGAAGCACAAGCTGGAATCAAGATTGCTGGGAGAAATATCAATAACCTCAGATATACAGATGACACCACCCTTATGGCAGAAAGTGAAGAGGAACTAAAAAGCCTCTTGATGAAAGTGAAAGAGGAGAGTGAAAAAGTTGGCTTAAAGCTCAACATTCAGAAAACTAAAATCATGGCATCTGGTCCCATCACTTCATGGGAAATAGATGGGGAAACAGTGGAAACAGTGTCAGACTTTATTTTTGGGGGCTCCAAAATCACTGGGGATGTTGATTGCAGCCACGAAATTAAAAGACGCTTACTCCTTGGAAGGAAAGTTATGACTGACCTAGATAGCATATTAAAAAGCAGAGACATTACTTTGCCAACAAAGGTTGGTCTAGTCAAGGCTATGGTTTCTCCAGTGGTCATGTATGGATGTGAGAGTTGGACTGTGAAGAAAGCTGATCGCAGAAGAATTGATGCTTTTGAACTGTGGTGCTGGAGAAGACTCTTGAGAGTCCCTTGGACTGCAAGGAGATCCAACCAGTCCATTCTAAAGGAGATCAGTCCTGGGTGTTCATTGGAAGGACTGATGCTAAAGCTGAAACTCCAATACTTTGGCCACCTCATGCTAAGAGTTGACTCATTGGAAAAGACCCTGATGCTGGGGGCGATTGGGGGCGGGAGGAGAAGGGGACAACAGAGAATGAGATGGCTGGATGGCATCACCGACTCGATGGACATGAGTTTGAGTGAACTCCGGGAGTTGGTGATGGACAGGGAGGCCTGGCGTGCTGTGATTCATGGGGTTGCAAAGAGTTGGACACAACTGAGCAACTGAACTGAACTGAACTGAAGATAAAGTGATATACCCTTCTTTTCTTTCTTCTTTCCTGACATCCCTTCCTCTCTTTCTTAAAACAACGTTGTTATCTATCCTTATGAAACACCAATATTTAGTCCCTAGTTTTTACTTTACAGACAAGAAAATAAGATTCTAGCATAGAAAACAATATTTTCAATGTTAATGCAATAAAGAAATGACAGAATCAATTATAACTTATTTCAGAATAACTACAAGGGTTATCTACTTATTTGAGGGGAAGGAATTACTTTTTTATAATAATTTTCAAACCCAGGTAATGATGTACAGGGGAAAAACTGAGCCTATTACTTCATAGCCATCTCTTATTCCAGTTTGAATATAGTACCACTCAAGGTTTTACTTTGTTGGTTATTTGTTCTCTACCCTTTATTATGTGTTTCAGTTGGAAAGATCTAATATAATATTGATTACTTAAGGAGTTTATTTGGGGACACCTTGATATAATGTACTTTTAAAGAAAGGAATTAAATCTTAAAATATATATATATTTCTAATTTTTTTAATTGGAAAATAATTGCTTTACAATATTGTATTTGTTTCTGCCATACAAAACATGAATCAGTCACAGGTATACATATGTCACCTCCCTCCTAACCGCCCCATCTCCATCTGAATCCCATCTTTAGATTGTCACAGAACACTGGACTGAGCTCTGTTTGTCACACAGCAAATTCTCACTTGCCATCTATTTTACGTACAATAATGTGTTTCCATGCTATTCTCTCAATCTGTCCCACCTTTTCCTTATCCACTGTGTCCACAAGTCTATTCTCTATATTTTTAATGCTATAACTGTTACTGAACCAAACTTATATCCACTCACCCTTGTACAATAAAGCCAATATACTGGCATAGGTTGTGGTGAAGTAAAATACAGCATTTATTGCAGGCACCAAGCGAGGAGAACAGGCAGCTCATGCTCAAGACCAGAAATCCCCAATGACTTTCAGGGAAGGGGTTTTAAAGACAGTGTGAGGGAGGGGGCTACAGAATGTGTGATCAGATTGTGCACAATTCTCAAGTTGATAGTAATCAAGGTAAAGTTTTATGCCTCATCAACCTCTGGTTTCAACCAGTCTAGGCTCTATGTTTTTGTGGTCAGCAGTTTTCATATGGTGAGAGTCTGCTTTCTGTAAAAACAACTTAGAAATATACGTCAGGTCTTTATATATATCTTTCAGCAAACTAAGAGTTCAGTGATTCTGCTATGTGATAGATTTATAGTTCAAATTATAACCAGTTTCCCAGCCCAACAACTATTTTTTATTTCTGTATCTTCACATTTCTTAATCATTAACTTTTAAGTCAATTTTAGAGACTCAGTGGAGGCCTGGGAGACTAAAGCAAAAGCCTTTTATTTCAAAGGACAGAGACACAGGGCCTTGCATATGGTTTCATTACCAAGTATGCAGTCAGTTTCAAAATTAAAGCTTCCATTAAACCCTACCACTGGTATATGAGTTATTTCCTGACCAAATGAAAATCTTCTTTAGAAAATATTTGCTGTAATGTTTTTCTAACAAACAGTTTAAGATATCGCTTTCTTCAGCTTAGTCAATGACCTTTCCTGAATCATACAAACTAAATTTTGGTTTCAATATATAAATATCCTATACCTTTAAGCACAATTTCCTTTGTAAAATTAATTTCATAATTTTAATTTTATTTGAATGAATGTTAAAAGCCCTGAAGTTAAGTTCAGAAAGAAGACAAAAAGATACTCTTCAAATCAACATTTTCTTTGAGTAACATGATATAGAATATTAATTTTTATTATCATATATTATTAAATAGTAAGTATACAATAAAAGAATGTTCAAACTACAAAAAAATCTCAACTCCATATCTCACTGAAAGCTCAAATTCCAGTCCTCTCTATGTTAATTCATTAATATAACCAATATTCTTATCCTCATGTAATAGAGTTTTTGAAATGTGAGAAATGAAGAAAACAAGCTGTTCCATGAAATTGGGATTCTACAAATGAATGCATAAGTGGGCATGTTTTTAATGGTTTCAACTATAGCAGTTTCCTATAAACAGGTTTTATAAAGTCAGAAGTGAATTGCATGATTTTATATATCCTCACTATAAAACAACTTGATTCATTTTGTCTCTTTTTAATATATATAATATATTATATATGAATAAATATTATGTGTATTCCATTGGTTTGAGATTTAAATATCAGTTTTGTTTTGCTTTTTGAACCAAGGAGACTGGTCTTATAGGTATGGACTTGGACCAAACCTTCTTCCATTCCTGATTTATCTTCTGTGATTGGAAATAAAGTGAAAGTAAAAGTCTTAGCCACTCAGTTGTGTCCAACTCTTTGTGACCCCATGGAATGTAGCCCACTAGGCTCCTCTGTCCATGGAATTCTCCAGGCAAGAATACTGGAGTGGGTAGCCATTCCCTTCTCCAGGGGATCTTCCCAGCCCATGGATCAAACCCAGGTCTCCCACATTGCAGGCAGATTCTTTACCATCTGAGCCATCAGGGAAGCCTTCCATGATTGGAACTCCTACATAAAATATGTATCTGACAAAATGAGACTATTAGGGCTTGTAGAGAATGATTGATCCAAGCTTTTAGTAAGCCTTTGGTGTTAATATCTGATGTTAAAGGAATTAATACTATTATATTACACATAAATTACATGTAAATACAGATGTTTAATATTTTATAGTTCCAACATGCTTAAATGTTACTTTATTTTGCCATAAATATTTGGTGACACATATGTTATTATACATTTTATATGTAACAAATTACTCAGAATAAATTCCTCTTTTAAAACTACCTAGACCATATAATTTAATGGACATGGAACATTAAAAATATTTCCTATTAGTGTTTAAGAACTTATAGCTTGAAGTTTGATACTGTGACCATTTTATCTGAATATTTGTATTCACAAAAGAAATCACTTAAACAGTTCTACTGTGATTTATAAGGTAAAATAATTCTTTCAAAAACTCAAATATGGTCTTGAAGTGAGGACAAATGGCAATGACTGAGACATTCTATATAAACTGTTCACCTGATTGATGGTCCAGGGTTGAAGGGGTGGTCGCAAATTTTACTGGACTAATGAAATAAAAATAAAGAATTCTACCAAATTCTTCCTTCTGTATTTTGTCCCTACAGTGCTTCAATTCCTTCTGTTATTTGTAGCTGGTTTGTTTTGGATTATAATGACCATTACGAATGTTGAACTGTTTCCAGTGAAAAATGACTTTTTACTGATTTGGTTAAATCTGACCTTTTATCTTTCTGACAAATGTGATAAAATAATCCTTATATCTCCTCCATTTGCAATAGACCAAAGCAGAACTCAAGAACAAATATGTTGCTTTACCTAATTTATCCAAATTCTAATTACAGTAATGGAAAGATTTTTTCATTCCTTACAACAATTTTCATCCTAGAGGGTAGTTCGCATACTGAACTCTTGATATTTGCAAAGAGCCATGGATAGTAAAGAGCCTAGAGCTTGAGGATGTCTTTTTTCTGTGCTGCAGACAACAGAGTGTGCCATCAATTAAGATAGTACACCATCAATTAAAATAGATATATGAAAATTCTAAGAATTAAAAGAAAATCATGTACTTCCATCTGAACTATGGATTAGACTAGCTTCTTCATGGTTATACTAATTTAGACTATATAAAAAATTCATTAGTGGGAAAAACATGGTGAATTTGAGAAGAAAAAGCAAGTGTCTTGGCCATCCCATTGTAGAATGATCAATACAAGAAGAGAAGCACAATTTGTAATTACTAAGTTTGTTTCCCTAGCCTGAACTTACTTACACTTAATATTACCTGTTATACTGTGCAATCATTTGTCTTTAACTAGCACTCAGACACATACCCTAAAACACATGCATAGTATTTTGAATGTTCTATAATCTATAATTGAACTATGTATCACAAACTGTGATTTTTAAATTATTTTTAAAATAAAATAAAAACATTTTATGTTAAAACTTCCATAATGTGCTTGCTGCCTATTCAGAAATTGAGATTTTTTAAAATGTATATATATATTTATTTATTTGGCTATTCTGGGTCTCATTTGCGGTACATAGGATCTTCGATCTTCACTGAGGCATGCAGGGACTTTTCCCTTTTTAGCAGCATCTTACAAACTCATTGGAGAAGGCAATGGCAAGCCACTCCAGTACTCTTGCCTGGAGAATCCCATGGATGGAGGAGCCTGGTAGGCTGCAGTCCGTGGGGTCGCTAAGTGTTGGACACGACTGAGCGACTTCACTTTCACTTTACAAACTCTTAGTTGTGGTATGTGGGATCTAGTTCCCTGACCAGGGATTGAACTTCAGCCCCCTGCATTGAAAGTGAGGAATTTTAGCCACTGGACCATGAGGGAAGTCCAGGACTTATTTTTAATGAGTGAGAATCAAAATGAACTAAGGGAGAAAAGGGAAATGAAAGCAATATTTTTTAACTTGAGAAATGTGGTTATTTTAGTAAATGCCATTGTTAAATACACTTTCTGCAGTTTTTTCCTTCTACAAGTATAAGGCTATGTATAATTAAAATATAATACTGTAACTGTATTGAACATAAAATATTTAACATATGTGTTATAATTTAAAAATTTTTCAAAGTATTCCATGTCTTAGGCATCTCTGTTTTAATTTTTCTGGAGTCTCCTCTACAGAGAATTACCCTCCCAAGTATCCCAAGCATAGTTTCTATGAGGCTGACATTTCTTACCTGCCCATGCCTCCTCTCTCCCATGCTTCCCCTCCCTTTCCACCTTCAGTCATCAAAGAGTCTGCAGTGTGGCTAAAGTACTGAGTTTAGTGTTAGATAGTATCGCAGAATGATGGTTAGAAACAAAATATTATCTCCTACCTTAGAAATCCTTTCCACAATGGTGGTAGGGAAAGAGAACACCTTTATTGTTGAAGAATTGTTAAACCAGAATATGATGCCCATAACAGTCAGCTCAGAGGTTGCCAAGACAGTAAAGATTATGCCCTTATATATCCAAACAGATGCAACCGACTACATGTATGCTTTCAAGATAAGCAATAACTAGTCCTCAAGTAAAAGGACATGCTGTGCTTAGTCACTCAATTGTGTCTCTTTGAGACCCTACGGACTGTAACCTGCCAGGCTTCTCCATCCATGGGGATTCTCCAGGAAAGAATATTGGAGTGGGTTGCCATGCCCTCCTCCAGGGGATCTTCCCAACCCAGGGATCAACTGAACCCAGGTCTCCCCCATTTCAGGCAGTTTCTTTACCATCTGAACCCCCAGGGGAACCCCCAGGGAGACCCCCAAAAAATGTGAGGAAACTATTTCACACAGTTCACCTTATATTACCTGATAATTGGGGCCACCATCGGTGGGGTGAATGTCTGCCTTAATTTTGGTTTTATATCTTTTCCTGTCTTTAACAGGAGGAAGTTTTGCAACTTAGGGTAAGGCTCCCACTGAAGTTAGGTGCCTACCTTCACACAGAAACAGAGAAACTCTTTAAGTTTGCATTTCAAAGATAAGTTCACAGGTCCTTGAGGAAGACATTCCTGGGTCATAAAGCTGACAAAAGGTCAATCTAGTCTTCAGAAGGATTTATGCACATTTCAAACAGGAGAAAGCACTTACAAGTTTTCTCAAGTAAGTGTTCAAAGAACAAGTTGAGAGAGGGAAGTGTATTCCCTTATTTCCAACAGGGAGAATTAAGTCTTTAAGTTGTATTTTTGCTTAAAGTAGAACCACAAGAGTATCTTGTGTTTGAGTTTTCTTAAAAACATTTTTATACAATGATTTGCCATCATTTTCTTTAAAATGTTTCTGGTGAAGTGCCCTAATGTGCTATGCTTTTCTTTCCTTTTACTAGTTTTTTTGCAAGGCAAAAGGTGAAAAAATATCTTTAATAAGTTAAATGTAATGATAAAAAATATAGTTTCTGGTTCAAAGTTCATCCTTTGCCTTACATTTTATTTCAACTTTAATGTTTAAAGTTGATGTTTGATTTTAGTTATGATGAGAAAGTAAGCTAATTTAAAAATTCAGACTGAAATCTCTGTATTACACAATACTCGATTACAGTCATATTAATCACAGTTCATATTAATCCCTGGATACTGTAGATTGCCTTTCTGAATAATGATTGCTCTCTAGTGTTACCACTTATTAAAATAGAAGTCGTTTAGAAGAATTGTCTATAGCATTTCTAGGTTCATTGATTTTATAGCATACATTTAGTAAGCAAGGTAGAGGAGTTAACATTTTTGGATATTTTTCAAAATATTGTTATTGAATACACATGTCTCTTGAAGTTATCTTTCATTCAAAAGTTGTGTGTGACTTGGGAATTGTCTTCTATTCAGAGTTTGTTTTCTTCTGTTTAGAGTTACTGATATATGAATACTTGCAATATTCATATATGGAACAGTGATCCAAACCAAGAGCTGTAGAAAACTTGCAATACATTATCCTTACTTGGAGATTAAGAGAAATATACATCAAATGTATCATATACATTAATATAAATTCATGCCACAAGACTGAAATAAATAAACCAGATATGAAGGTAATAAGCAAAAGCATTTGATGAGATATTCTTCTCAATCATAAATACTGAAAATGAAATAACAACATATGTGTTTAATTATATACAATGCCATATTTTATACAGTCTCTTTCTTTAGATTATTTGGAAAATAGAATAGTTTGACAATAGCAATAGAAATATGGTTTTTGTTAATTAAGTCCTTTTTTTCAATTTGTGCATTATTTTTTGTTCTATGTCAATCAACTAGTCTACTTTCTCACTGGCAAACACTAATGAACATATAATTCTATTAATAGCTGTCTACAAAACCAATTGGCATCCAATTTTCAGTCATAAATTTGTGACTCTTGAACCTCTCTTTTTAATTGCATTTTGTCCTGTTTCACCAGAAGACCTTTCCTCTTGATCTTTCAGTTCATGTAATTTTGCTCTGAAATTTTTTAATTACTAAGACCTGTTATTTACTTATTTATATTCTCAAGTCTATAGTTTAAACTTGTTTGTCAATAGTAATTTTACATGATCACAGAAAAGTCTAGATTCCAGATTTTCTCTCCCATAGTGTCTCTTCTTGAATCCTGTTTACTAATTTCAAGCCAATCTTGATGAAATTATTTATGTATGGTGAGCACTAGATAGGGCATCCTGTACAATTCACAAAATCACTAAAGTAATTTTTTATATTTCTGTAGTGACATGACCTGTCTCCAAGATATTTGGAATGGATCCCTCATTATGAAACAAATTAAAGAAAAAGTCCTCGATTGAAAGGATAAGCGGATGTGTTTAACCTCCGATATTTTCCCCACCATCATTCTAGTTTTCACTATCCTGAGACATCCATGTGAAACTAGATGGGCTTCTTCAGAAAACACATTTAAAAAATGGAGATTAAAAAAAAGATGTTGATACTAGAATTCCCAATGAGTGTGACGTTAACCAGTAAGTCAAAGGTAGCAGTATTAGGAAAAAGCATTTCTGTAGTATGTTAATCTGACTTTAAGATATATTTTTGAGTTAAAATGAGAATGCATAGAATATATTTTTTATTAACTCTCAAGAATTTATTTGACAGCTTGAAAAGCAACTTTGAAGAGGATAAACTCTATGTTAAAGAAACATATCTAAATTTTTACTTAATTGTCATAGGATCCAAAAACAAAATAACAATAAAACTGTCTATCTGGTACCCCCTTTTCAGTATAATGAGCCCATTTTCTAGCATATCAAGTTTGTTTTTTATTTATATTTAACTCCTTCAAACTATCTACACTGTTCTTGGATCCAGTATTCTGAGTTGCTCAACACATATATTTCCATTTTTTCCAGTAATGGGAGTTATCACACATCCTTCAGTTTTTCAGTTTCACAATTAAGGTACCAAATTTGGTGGGCTCCCAAATAAATGAAAGCTTTTAGAGTGTTCAAATCTTTATGTATCTTTCTCAGCTCTGTCATAATTTCATCACGTAGTAGAATTCACAATAGCCCATTTTGTTTTGATTGCAGATGTACCAAAAAAAGTATTTCATGGATTTCTTATGGGGCTGTGTCATTTTTCTTTTGCTGTAAATAAAGCACGCCACAATTTAATACTTTCATACAGCAACTCATTATTGCTCAAAAGTCTATCAGTCAGTTACTAACGGCAGTTCCTTGGATCTGAACTAGCCTCAGCAAATTTCTATTGGACTCATTCATGATATTTATAGCCAGTTGGCAGAGTAAGGTCTGATATGGCCTCCCTCATATGTTAGGGATTAGCTGGCAATCAGCATGAGTGATAGGAATGACTGAGCCATTTGTCTTCATCTAGCAGGTTCTCAGAGAAGGCAATGGCACCCCACTGCAGTACTCTTGTCTGGAAAATCCCATGGACGGAGGAGCCTGGTAGGCTGCAGTCCATGGGGTCGCTAAGAGTCAGAGACGACTGACCGACTTCACTTTCACTTTTCACTTTCATGCATTGGAGAAGGAAATGGCAACCCACTCCAGTGTTCTTGCCTGGAGAATCCCTGGGATGGGGGAGCCTTGTGGGCTGCCATCTATGGGGTCGCACGACCCTATAGAGTCAGACACGACTGAAGTGACTTAGCAGCAGCAGCAGCAGCAGGTTCTCTAGTGTTGAATCACGTGATGGCAGCAGGATTCTGAGAGAGAAGAACAGCACCTAAACTCAGAACTGGTGCATCATCAGTTCTGCTACATTTCATTGTCTACAGTGATCACAAGGCTAATTCTCATGCAAGTCATGGAATAGTATAAACTCTAACTTGATGAGAAGACCAGCAAAGTCCAATTGCAAAAAATAGGAGATGATTGAAGCCATTTTTGAAATAATCTATGACAAAGACTGAGACATCTTCCAACAAATCTTGTCATTTTACAAATCAGTAGACATCAATATAAGTTAAATAAGCAGGGTGACAATATACAACCTTGACGTACTCCTTTTCCTATTTGGAACCAGTCTTTTGTTCCATGTCCAGTTCTAACTGTTGCTTTCTTACCTGCATACAGGTTTCTCAAGAGGCAGGTCAGGTGGTCTGGGATTCCCATCTCTTTCAGAATGTCCCACAGTTTATTGTGATCCACACAGTCAAAGGCTTTGGCATAGTCAATGAAGCAGAAATAGTTGTTTTTCTGGAACTCTCTTGTTTTCTCCATGATCCAGCGGATGTTGGCAATTTGATCTCTGGTGCCTCTGCCTTTTCTAAAAGCTGCTTGAACATCTGGGAGTTCACGGTTTACATAGTGCTGAAGCCTGGCTTGGAGAATTTTGAGCATGACTTTACTAGCGTGTGAGATGAGTGCAATTGTGCGGTAGTTTGAGCATTCTTTGGCATTGCCTTTCTTTGGGATTGGAATGAAGACTGACCTTTTCCAGTCCTGTGGCCACTGCTGAGTTTTCCAAATTTGCTAGCATATTGAATGTAGCACTTTCACAGCATCATCTTTCAGGATTTGAAATAGCTCAATTACAATTCCATCACCTCCACTAGCTTTGTTCGTAGTGATGCTCTCTAAGGCCCACTTGACTTCACATTCCAAGATGCCTGGCTCTAGGTGAGTGATCATACCATTGTGATTCTCTTGGTCATGAAGATCTCTTTTGTACAGTTCTTCTGTGTATTCTTGCCACCTCTTCTTAATATCTTATGCTTTTGTTAGGCCCATATGATTTCTGTCCTTTATCGAGCCCGTCTTTGCATGAAATGTTCCCTTGGTATCTCTAATTTTCTTGAAGAGATCTCTTGTTTTTCCTATTCTGTTGTTTTCCTCTATTTCTTTACATTGATCACTGAGGAAGGCTTTCTTATCTCTCCTTGTTATTCTTTGGAACTCTGCATTCAGATGCTTATATCTTTCTTTTTCTCCTTTGCTTTTCGCTTCTCTTCTTTTCACAGCTAATTTGTAAGGCCTCAGACAGATGCTTACTCCTTGGAAGGAAAGTTATGACCAACCTAGATAGCATATTAAAAAGCACAGACATTACTTTACTGACAAAGGTCCATCTAGTCAAGGCTGTGATTTTTCCAGTGGTCTTTTATGGATGTGAGAGTTGGACTGTGAAGAAAGCTGAGCGCCGAAGAACTGATGCTTTTGAACTGTGGTGCTGGAGAAGACTCTTGAGAGTCCCTTGGACTGCAAGGAGATCCAACCAGTCCATTCTAAAGGAGATCAATCCTGGGTGTTCATTCGAAAGACTGATGCTAAAGCTGAAACTCCAATACTTTGGCCACCTCATGCTAAGAGTTGACTCATTGGAAAAGACCCTGATGCTGGGGGTGACTGGGGGCGGGAGGAGAAGGGGACGACAGAGAATGAGATGTTTGGATGGCATCACCGACTCGATGGATATGAGTTTGAGTGAACTCCGGGAGTTGGTGATGGACAGAGAGGCCTGGTGTGCTGTGATTCATGGGGTCGCAAAGAGTCGGACACGACTGAGCGACCGAACTGAACTAAACTGAGACATCAATAAAAAATTCAACTTTAATAGAAACATTGTGAGCATGGCATTAAATTTGAATCAATGCCAAATTATAATACTAAACCAAAACTAGATTAAGGGAACATTTTGCAACCTTAGAGATTTTAAAACAGATAAATTTTGTTTCCTCTTAGAAACTCAGAATAATGTTGATAAATTTTTTTATATATCCATTAAAATGCAGTCTTTACTACTTGACCAGAATTCACTTATGATCTTTAGATATTGTATAAGTGCTTTCTGAAAAAGGAACTTAAGTGTTATGTGGTCATGTGGAGAACAAAGTGTTTTTATTGTAAAAGGAAGCCATTACAATGAATTTCCTGATTACTATGTAATCAAACAATATAAGAAAAATACACTTAGTTTAATGTGCCATTTATTTTGATACTGTTCTGATAGTATACTAAGCAATGATACATATAATAAATCACAAATACTCAGCTTTTTAAAAATTTATAAAATGTTTAAAAATCTTTTTTATAAATAAAATCAATTTATAAAATCTTTTTTAATAATGTGGAGTTTCTTAAGGTTTTGGCCCTGAAGAACAATCTTTAAAATATTTTAAAATCATCATTATTCCTTATAACTCTCTACAGTGTTAAACTTTTAATAAGTATATTTGTTCCTTAGAATCATCAATCATAACTCAACTAATTATAAGCAGAACTATTTTGAATTTTAAGGCTGAAAAAAATATACAGGGCTTGTCTATGGAGTTGTTTAAATATCTAGCAAATAAGTGGTTTTAAGATTTTTCTCCACATTTTAAATAACAACCTATACAAAGGAAAATAAATAAAAAGGGGCCCTAATTTTTAAAAAATTCTATTCTACATGTAGGTGGTTCATGCATGGAATAGAAACATAAGAGAATTGTTTTGAATTTTATTCATTGATCATATACCCTTTTTTACTTCCTTGGTCTCTTACCATAGTTAATAAACTATGATACAGATTCCTGCTGCTGCTGCTGCTGCTAAGTCACTTCAGTCGTGTCCGACTCTGTGTGACCCCATAGACGGAAGCCCACCAGGCTCCCCCGTCCCTGGGATTCTCCAGGCAAGAACACTGGAGTGGGTTGCCATTTCCTTCTCCAATGTGTGAAAGTGAAGTCACTCGGTCATGTCTGACTCGTAGCGACCCCACGGACTGCAGCCTACCAGGCTCCTCCATCCATGGGATTTTCTAGGCAAGAGTATTGGAGTGGCCTGCCATTGCCTTCTCTGACAGATTCCTAGGGAAAGAAAAAAAAACAAACTTGAATTAGGACAAAGGTAACAATTTCATGCTACAGTCCTGCTTTTTCTACATGTGAATCATTTTAAGGGTCATCAGGCTTGTCACCAAATGATAATAATAAGGCATATAAAGAATCTGCCTGTAGTGTAAGAGACCCGGGTTCAATCCCTGGGTCAGGAAGATCCCCTGGAGAAGGAAATGTCAACCCACTCCAATATTCTTGAATGAAAAATCCCGTGGACAGAAGAGCCTGGTGGGCTACAGTCCATGGAGTCACAAGAGTTGGACTTGACTTAGTGACTAAACCACATTATTAATATAACTGCTGAATTATACAGATTTCTGGAAAATAGGATAATATGCTAGGGCAGACTGAGGCAAGGTTAAAAAACATGGAGTATGGCAAAGGCGAAAGCTAATATGTAGTAGAAAATAATGGCAATAGCTTACAAGATACAATATTTAAATATAGGACAGTTAGTGAAAGAGAGTGAAAGTTGCTCAGTGTCTGACTCCTTGTGACCCCATAGACTATACAGTTCATGGATTTCTCCAGGCCAGAATACTGGAGTGGGTAGCTTTTCCCTTCTCAAAGGGATCTTCCCAACCTAGGGATCGAATCCAGGTTTCCTTCATTGTAGGCGGATTCTTTACCAGCTTAGCGCCAAGAGAAGACCACTGGACTGTTACTTATCTATTAATTATCTTAGTAAAGGAAATAAAATATTAGCAGGTACTACCACTTATGAAATTCCCTTGTATAAAAGATATTTTCAAATTTTATTCTGCAAGAATCTTCTAATCAAAATCAATGGATGAACAAAGAAAAATCAACTCTCTCCACATTTTAAAATAGTTTTGTAGGTGTCAACCATTTCAGTTGTTCTTAGCTACTGAGCTCCATTCTCATATGCAGGACAACATGTTACCCTGTTTTAATACGTATGGAATGACTCATGGACTATTCTTATGTATATAAAACTTTAATAGCTGTTCCTATTTGTCACACAGCACTATATCATGACAATGTAATATTGTCAAACTTAGTTGCTTCCCTTTCCTTCCATCCTCTGGCCTCTGAGAGATGCCATATCCCCCATTAGTAAGACCAAATAGCAAGGAAACTTACTGATACAGTATATATACATAAGTTTGACTTCTAGGTTTTAAGGCAGTGTGAGCAAGGGTTGTGAGTGAATTTGAAGGGTAAATAGACTGCAAAGCATCCCTATTTAATCTTACCCTAGTATGCACTCAGATCTTATCTCCTACTATTTTTGTGGGCTTTAATGAAAGTTAATAAGCCAGGTTTTTTCAAAAGTGTTCCTCCCTACTTGTCAGTGGCCACAACACCTCAGGTCTCTTGCCTAGGGCATACAATTCTTGCTACTTGTTTCCTGGGAGCAGGGAGAGAATATGGTTGATAATTTCATAATTCAGTTTGCAGATTTCTACCTAGACCCTTGTTTTGAGCACCATCCTCATCCTGCCTCTATGCTTCTCTTTTCTTATTAAATTTTTTTTTTTTTTGATGTGGACCATTTTTTAAAGTCTTTGTTGAATTTGTTGCAATATTGCTTCTGCTTTATGTTTTGGATTTTTGGCCATGAGGCATATGGGATCTTAGCTCCATGACCAGGGATCAAGCCTGCACACACTGCATTGGAAGGCAAAGTCTTAACCCCTGGACTGCCAGGGAAGTCCCCTCTCTTTGCTTATATAACTTTAGTACAATTACCCTTGCATTGCAACTGTGGTTTCCTGCTGAATTAGTGGGAGTAGAGTCTTTGTCTTCATAAGATGGTAAATTAGAATTCTAGATAGCCAAAAAAGGGTCCCCACCAATCTGTTAGATTTAAGCCCCTTATCTCCTGTGCCACCAGGCTCAGAGCCCCTCAGTGGTAGCTTCTTCTTGGGTTCCTTTTCTATTGTCGCTGTAGCTATTTTATTTATTTATTTATTCATTTACTTTCCATTTTGCTTGGAAATAAAATAATAACTCTCCAATAATAAAAATAACTCTCCAATAATCACTTTTAAACTTCCAAAATTATTGAAATTTCTTTTCAATAACTCTCCAATAATCACTTTTAAACTTCCAAAATTATTGAAATTTCTTTTTCATGATGTCTTCACTTATTGTGGATATACCCTCTTGTATTATTCATATAATGTTAGTGCCTCTGATATATTACTGGTCATTAACAGAGATTTGAGGAGAGGAGCTTTTGTAGAGTCTGAGGAGACAAGAGATTTTTTTTTAACTTATTTATTTTAATTGGAGGCTGATTACTTTACATTATTGTATTGGTTTTGCCATACATTGACATGAATCTGCCCCGGGTGTACATATGTTCCCCATCTTGAACCCCCCTCCCACCTCCCTCCCCATCCCATCCCTCTGGTTCATCCCAGTACACAAGCCCCAAGCATCCTGTATCATGCATCGAACTCGGACTGGCGATTCATTTCACATATGATAATATACATGTTTCAATGCCATTCTCCCAAATCATCCCACCCTCGCCTTCTCCCACAGAGTCCAAAAGACTGTTCTATACAGCTGTGTCTCTTTTGCTGTCTCGTATACAGGGTTATCATTATCATCTTTCTAAATTCCATATATATGTGTTTGTATATACTGTATTGGTGTTTTTCTTTCTGGCTTATTTCATTGTGTATAATAGGCTCCAGTTTCATCCACCTCATTAGAACTGATTCAAATGTATTATTTTTAATTGCTTAGTAATACTCCATTGTGCAAATGTACCACAGATTTCTTATCCATTTGTCTGCTGATGGACATCTAGGTTGCTTCCATGTCCTGGCTATTATAAACAGTGCTGCGATGAACATTGGACTACATGTGTCTATTTCAATTCTGGTTTCCTCGGTTTGTATGCCCAGGAGTACGATTGCTAGGTCGTATGGCAATTCTATTTCCAGCTTTTTAAGTAATCGTCACACTATTCTCCATAGTGGTTGTACTAGTTTGTATTCCCACCAACAGTGTAAGAGGGTTCCATTTTCTCAACACCCTCTCCAGCATTTACTGCTTGCAGATGTTTGGATAGCAGCCATTCTGACTGGAGTGAAATGGTACCTCATTGTGGTTTTGATTTGCATTTCTCTGATTATGAGTGACGTTGAGCATCTTTTCATGTGTTTGTTAGCCATCTGTATGTCTTCTTTGGAGAAATGTCTGTTTAGTTCTTTGGCCCATTTTTTGACTGGGTCGTTTATTTTTCTGGAATTGAGCTGCAGGAGCTGCTTGTATACTTTTGAGATTAATCCTTTGTAAGTTGCTTCATTTGCTGTTATTTTCTCCCATTCTGAAGGGTGTGTTTTCACCTTGCTTATAGTTTCCTTTGCTGTGCAGAAATTTTTGATTTTAATTAATTTAATTTTTGATTTTATTTTAATTTTAATTTGTTTATTTTTGCTTTTATTTCCAATATTCTGGGAGGTGGGTCATGGAGGATTCTGCTGTGATTTATGTCAGAGAGTGTTTTGCCTATGTTCTTCCCTAGGAGTTTTATAGTTTCTGGTCTTACATTTAGATCTTTAATCCATTTTGAGTTTATTTTTGTATATGGTGTTAGGGAGTGTTCTAGTTTCATTCTTTTATAAGTGGTTGACCAGTTTTCCCAGCACCACTTGTTAAAGAGATTGTCTTTTCTCCATTGAATATTCTTGCCTCCCTTGTCAAAGATAAGGTGTCCATAAGTGCGTGGATTTATCTCTGGGCTTTCTATTTTGTTCCATTGATCTATATTTCTGTCTTTATGCCAGTACCATACTGTCCTGATGACTGTTCCTTTTTGGTAGAGCCTGAAGTCTGGCAGGTTGATTCTCCCAGTTCCATTCTTCTTTCTCAAGATTGCTTTGGCTATTCGAGGCTTTTTGTATTTCCATACAAACTGTGAGATTATTTGCTCTAGCTCTGTGAAAAACACCGTTGGTAGCTTGATAGGGATTGCATTGAACTTATAAATTACTTTGGGTAATATATTCATTTTCACAATATTTATTCTTCCAATCCATGAACAGGGTATATTTCTCCATCTCTTAGTGTCCTCTCTGATTTCTTTCACCAGAGTTTTATAGTTTTCTATATATAGATCTTTTGTTTCTTTAGGTAGATATATTCCTAAGTATTTTATTCTTTTCGTTGCAAAGGTGAATGGAATTATTTTCCTAATTTCCCTTTCTATTTCCTCATTATTAGTGTATAGGAATGCAAGGGATTTCTGTGTGCTGATTTTATATCCTGCAACTTTACTATATTCATTGATTAGCTCTAGTAATTTTCTGGTAGAGTCTTTAGAGTTTTCTGTGTAGAGGATCATGTCATCTGCAAATAGAGTTTTACTTCTTCTTTTCCAATATAGATTCCTTTTATGTCTTTTTCTGCTCTGATTGCTGTGGCCAAAACTTCCAAAACTATGTTGAATAGTAGTGGTGAGAGTGGGCACCCCTGTCTTGTTCCTGACTTTAGGGGAAACACTTTCAATTTTTCACTGTTTAGGATAATGTTTGCTGTTCATGTATAGCTTTTATGATATTGAGGAATGTTCCTTCTATTCCTGCCTTCTGGAGGGTTTTTATCATAAATGGATGTTGAATTTTGTCAAAGGCTATCTCTGCGTCTATTGAGATAATCATATGGTTTTTATTTTGCATTTTGTTAATGTGGTGTATTACAGTGATTGATTTGTGGATATTGAAGAATCCTTGCATCCCTGGTATAAAGCCCACTTGGTCATGATGTATGATCTTTCTAATGTGTTGTTGGATTCTGATTGCTAGAATTTTGTTAAGGATTTTTGCATCTATGTTCATCAGTGATATTGGCCTGTAGTTCTCTTTTATTGTGGCATCTTTGCCAGGTTTTGGTATTAGGGTGATGGTGGCCTCATAGAATGAGTTTGGAAATTTACCTTCCTCTGCAAATTTCTGGAAGAGTTTGAGTAGGATAGGTGTTAGCTCTTCTCTAAATTTTTGGTAGAATTCAGCTGTGAAGCCGTCTGGACCTGGGCTTTTGTTTGCTGGAAGATTTCTGATTACAGTTTCAATTTCTGTGCTTGTGAGGGGTCTGTTAAGATTTTCTATTTCTTCCTGGTTCAGTTTTGGAAAGTTGTACTTTTCTAAGAATTTGTCCATTTCCTCCAAGTTGTCCATTTTATTGGTATATAATTGTGAAAAGAAGAGAGGCGAAAAGCAAAGGAGAAAAGGAAAGATATAAGCATCTGAATGCAGAGTTCCAAAGAATAGCAAGGAGAGATAAGAAAGCCTTCCTCAGTGATCAATGCAAAGAAATAGAGGAAAACAACAGAATAGGAAAAACAAGAGACCGCTTCAAGAAAATTAGAGATTCCAAGGGAACATTTCATGCAAAGATGGGCTCGATAAAGGACAGAAATGGTATGGACCTAACAGAAACAGAAGATATTAAGAAGAGGTGGCAGGAATACACAGAAGAACTGTACAAAAAAGATCTTCATGACCAAGATAGTCACGATAACGTGATCACTGACCTAGAGCCAGACATCTTGGAATGTGAAGTCAAGTGGGCCTTAGAAAGCATCACTACGAACAAAGCTAGTGGAGGTGATGGAATTCCAGTTAAGCTATTTCAAGTCTTGAAAGATGATGCTGTGAAAGTGCTGCACTCAATATGCCAGCAGATTTGGAAAACTCAGCAGTGGCCACAGGACTGGAAGAGGTCAGTCTTCATTCCAATCCCAAAGAAAGGCAATGCCAAAGAATGCTCAAACTACCGCACAATTGCACTCATCTCACACGCTAGTAAAGCCATGCTCAAAATTCTCCAAGCTAGGCTTAGGCAGTATGTAAACCGTGAACTCCCAGATGTTCAAGCAGGTTTTAGAAAAGGCAGAGGCACCAGAGATCAAATTGCCAACATCCTCTGGATCATGGAGAAAGCAAGAGAGTTTCAGAAAAACATCTATTTCTGCTTTATTGACTATGCCAAAGCCTTTGACTGTGTCGATCACAATAAACTATGGAACATTCTGAAAGAGATGGGAATCCCAGACCACCTGACCTGCCTCTTGAGAAACCTGTATGCAGGTCAGGAAGCAACAGTTAGAACTGGACATGGAACAACAGACTGGTTCCAAATAGGAAAAGGTGTACGTCAAGGTTGTATATTGTCACCTTGCTTATTTAACTTATATGCAGAGTACATCATGAGGAACACTGGGCTGGAAGAAGCACAAGCTGGAATCAAGATTGCTAGGAGAAATATCAATAACCTCAGATATGCAGATGACACCACCCTTATGGCAGAAAGTGAAGAGGAACTCAAAAGCCTCTTGATGAAAGTGAAAGAGGATAGTGAAAAGGTTGGCTTGAAGCTCAACATTCAGAAAACAAAGATCATGGCATCTGGTCCCATCACTTCATGGGAAATAGATGGAAAAACAGTGGAAACAGTGTCAGACTTTATTTCTTGGGGCTCCAAAATCACTGCAGATGCTGATTGCAGACATGAAATTAAAAGACGCTTGCTCCTTGGAAGGAAAGTTATGACCAACCTTGATAGTATATTAAAAAGCAGAGACATTACTTTGCCAACAAAGGTCCATCTAGTCAAGGCTATGGTTTTTCCCGTGGTCATGTATGGATGTCAGAGTTGGACTGTGAAGAAAGTTGATCGCCGAAGAATTGATGTTTTTAAACTGTGGTGCTGGAGAAGACTCTTGAGAGTCCCTTGTACTGCAAGGAGATCCAACCAGTCCATTCTAAAGGAGATCAACCCTGGGTGTTCATTGGAAGGACTGATGCTAAAGCTGAAAGTCCAATACTTTGGCCACCTCATGCGACGAGTTGAGTCACTGGAAAAGAGTCTGATGCTGGGAGGGATTGGGGGCAGGAGGAGAAGGGGACGATAGAGGATGAGATGGCTGGATGGCATCACTGACTCGATGGACATGAGTTTGAGTGAACTCCGGGAGTTGGTGATGGATAGGGAGGCCTGGCGTGCTGTGATTCATGGGGTCGTAAAGAGTTGGACACGACTGAGTGAATTAAGTGAACTGAACTGAACTGATCGAGGTGTTTGATGAGCTCCTATCGTTTAATGTTCCCTGAAGTCAGGAGTTCCCTGGTGTTCTCAGGATTTGGACTTAAGCCTCCTGCCTCTGGTTTTCAGTCTTATTCTTGCAGTAGCCTCTAGAGTTCTCTATCTGTCTCTTCCAAGGTGGTTCCCTCTGTTTTAGCTTCTGCTTGCTGGTCTGTTCAGTGTCTAATTTCTGCCCTGACACTAGGGAGCAGTGGTGGACACTTTTTAAGGCTCACTTGTTCAGTCGTGTTCTGGGAAGGGAGGAACGCTGCAGACAAATATCTCTGGGATCTGTGGGGAGTGCTCACAGTGTCTCGGCCACACTGGGTTTGCCCCTGCTTACAGCATGTGTGCTGTTCCGGTCTACACTGCACAGGCTCTAGGTTGCTCTGCCAGGAACTGTCTAAGGCTAGCACTGGGTTGCATGCACATCCCAGGTTCAGGTGCTTGGTTACTCCACAAAGGCGCAGACTTGTTTGGGGCTGCGTTTTGTGCCCTTCCCTGGTCTGAGAAGCTCAGGTGACCAGGTGTTTGGTGAGCACAGTTGCTGATACTTATCGCCTCCCTGGTCCCTCCCGCTCGGTTTTCTGGGTGTGCAACCGGCGCACCTTCTCAGGCACATGTGGACCGGCCAGAAACCCAAGAAGTATTGGTTAGCAAAGAAGCCTCTTTGCAGTTTGGTATCGGATGCCTTTCTGGGGCCTTGATTGCCCCCTTCTGGCTCTGGCTGCCCTCCCCTGCCTGTCTTGGCGGGGGATGGGCCTTCCGTAGCCGGCTAGCTCTGCTCAGTCTTTGTTCTGTGAGTGGGACTTGTGGAGTCTTAGGTTAGGGTTTTTCGCCTTTTTGCCTGGTAGCTACCCACAGTCTGCTTTGCTATCTCCAGTTAGCTGTCACAGGTTGTCCTCGTGGCAGTCAGGCCCTGTCCTCACTCTAAGCAGGTCAGCCTGCTACTCCCTGACCAGTCCCTGCTTGCTAATGGCAGATGCGGGTGTCTGCACTGTTTCTCCACTGGGAGTTACCGTTGGGCACGTAATCTGTGGGGTTATTTATTTCTTTTTCCTCCCAGTTATGTGGCCCTATGAGGTTCCAAGACTCACCACAGACTTGCCAGTGAGTGTTTCCTGGTGTTTGGAAACTTCTCTCTTTTTTATGCCTCCCTTCCCAGGACAGAACTCTGTCCCTACCTCTTTTGTCTCTCTTTTTATCTTTTATGTTTCTTCCTACCTAATTTCGAAGACAATGGGTTGCTTTTCTGGGTGCCTGAAATCCTCTGCTGGCATTCAGAAGTCGTTTTGTGGAATTTGCTCAGCGTTCAAATGTTCTTTGGATGAATTTGCGGGGGAGCAAGTGGTCTCGCCCGTCCTATTCCTCTGCCATCTTGCTCTCAACAAGAGATTTTTAATTTCTTATTTTTCTGAACTAATGATTCTTGATGATGCTGTCAAAGTGTTGCACTCAATATGCCAGCAAATCTGGAAAACTCAACAGTGGCTACAGGACTGGAAAAGGTCATTCTTCATTCCAATCCCAAAGAAAGGCAAGGCCAAAGAATACTCAAACTACCGCACAATTGCACTCATCTCACACGCCAATAAGTTCAGTTCAATTCAGTTCAGTCGCTCAGTCGTGTCCGACTCTCCGTGACCCCATGAACTACAGCATGCCAGACCTCCCTGTCCATCACCAACTCCCTGAGTACACTCAAACTCATGTCCACAGAGTCAGTGATGCCATCTAGCCATCTCATTCTCCGTCGTCCCCTTCTCCTCCCGCCCCCAACCTTTCCCAGCATCAGAGTCTTTTCCAGTGAGTCAACACGTCGCATGAGGTGGCCAAAGTATTGCAGTTTCAGCTTTAGCATCAGTCCCTCCAATGAACACCCAGGATTGATCTCACTTAGAATGGACTGGTTGGATCTCCTTGCAGTATAAGGGACTCTCAAGAGTCTTCTCCAACACCACAGTTCAAAAGCACCGATTCTTCGGCGATCAGCTTTCTTCAAAGTTCAACTCTCACATCCATACATGACCACGGGAAAAACCATTGCCTTGACTAGACGGACCTTGGTTGGCAAAGTAATGTCTCTGCTTTTTAATTTACTATCAAGGTTGGTCACAACTTTCCTTCCAAGGAGTAAGCGTCTTTTAATTTCATGGCTGCAATCAGCATCCGCAGTGATTTTGGAGCCCAAAAAAATAAAGTCTGACACTGTTTCCACTGTTTTTCCATCTATTTCCCATGAAGTGATGGGACCAGATGCCATGATCTTTGTTTTCTGAATGTTGAGCTTCAAGCCAACCTTTTCACTATCCTCTTTCACTTTCATCAAGAGGCTTTTGAGTTCCTCTTCACTTTCTGCCATAAGGGTAGTGTCATCTGCATATCTGAGGTTATTGATATTTCTCCCAGCAATCTTGATTCCAGCTTGTGCTTCTTCCAGCCCAGTGTTCCTCATGATGTACTCTGCATATAAGTTAAATAAGCAAGGTGACAATATACAACCTTGACGTACACCTTTTCCTATTTGGAACCAGTCTGTTGTTCCATGTCCAGTTCTGACTGTTGCTTCCTGACCTGCATACAGGTTTCTCAAGAGGCAGGTCAGGTGGTCTGGGATTCCCATCTCTTTCAGAATGTTCCACAGTTTATTGTGATCCACACAGTCAAAGGCTTTGGTATAGTCAATGAAGCAGAAATAAATGTTTTTCTGAAACTCTCTTGCTTTCTCCATGATCCAGCAGATTTTGGCAATTTGATCTCTGGTGTCTCTGCCTTTTCTAAAATCTGCTTGAACATCTGGGAGTTCACGGTTTACATACTGCTGAAGCCTGGCTTGGAGAATTTTGAGCATGACTTTACTAACGTGTGAGATGAGTGCAATTGTGCAGTAGTTTGAGCATTCTTTGGCATTGCCTTTCTTTGGGATTGGAATGAAGACTGACCTCTTCCAGTCCTGTGGCCACTGCTGAGTTTTCCAAATCTGCTGGCATATTGAGTGCAGCACTTTCACAGCATCATCTTTCAAGACCTGAAATAGCTCAACTGGAATTCCATCACCTCCACTAGCTTTGTTCGTAGTGATGCTTTCTAAGGCCCACTTGACTTCACATTCCAAGATGTCTGGCTCTAGGTCAGTGATCACGTTATCGTGACTATCTTGGTCGTGAAGATCTTTTTTGTACAGTTCTTCTGTGTATTCCTGCCACCTCTTCTTAATATCTTCTGTTTCTGTTAGGTCCATACCATTTCTGTCCTTTATCGAGCCCGTCTTTGCATGAAATGTTCCCTTGGAATCTCTAATTTTCTTGAAGCGGTCTCTTGTTTTTCCTATTCTGTTGTTTTCCTCTTATTTCTTTGCATTGATCACTGAGGAAGGCTTTCTTATCTCTCCTTGCTATTCTTTGGAACTCTGCATTCAGATGCTTATATCTTTGCTTTTCTCCTTTGCTTTTCACCTCTCTTCTTTTCACAGCTATTTGTAAGGCCTCCTCAGACAGCCATTTCGCTCTTCTGCATTTCTTTTCCATGGGGATGGTCTTGGTCCCTGTCTCCTGTACAATGTCACGAACCTCCGTCCAGAGTTCATCAGGCACTCTATCAATCAGATCTTGTCCCTTAAATCTATTTCTCACTTCCACTGTATAATCATAAGGGATTTGATTGAGGTCATATCTGAATGGTCCAGTGGTTTTCCCTACTTTCTTCAATTTAAGTCTGAATTTGGCAATAAGGAGTTCATGATCTGAGCCACAGTCAGCTCCTGGTCTTGTTTTCGGTAACTGTATACAGCTTCTCCATCTTTGGCTGCAAAGAATATAATCAATCTGATTTCGGTGTTGACCATCTGGTGATGTCCATGTGTAGAGTCTTCTCTTGTGTTGTTGGAAGAGGGTGTTTGCTATGACCAGTGCGTTCTCTTGACAAAACTGTATTAGCCTTTGCCCTGCTTCATTCCGTGCTCCAAGGCCAAATTTGCCTTTTACTCCAGGTGTTTCTTGACTTCCTCCTTTTGCATTCCAGTCCCCTATAATGAAAAGGACATCTTTTTTGGGTGTTAGTTCTAAAAGATCTTGTAGGTCTTCATAGAACCAATTAACTTCGGCTTCTTCAGCATTACTGGTTGGGGCATAGGCCTGGATTACTGTAATATTGAATGGTTTGCCTTGGAAACGAACAGACATCATTCTGTCGTTTTTAAGATTGCATCCAAGTACTGCATTTCGGACTCTTTTGTTGACCATGATGGCTACTCCATTTCTTCTAAGGGATTCCTGCCCACAGTAGTAGATATAATGGTCATCCGAGTTAAATTCACCCATTCTAGTCCATTTTAATTCACTGATTCCTAGTATGTCGACGTTCACTCTTGCCATCTCCTCTCTGACCACTTCCAGTTTGCCTTGATTCATAACATTCCAAGTCATGCTCAAAATTCTCCAAGGCAGGCTTCAGCAATAAATGAACCATGAACTTCCAGATGTTCAAGCAGGTTTTAGAAAAGGCAGAGGTACCAGAAATCAAATTGCCAACATCCGCTGGATCATGGAGAAAGCAAGAGAGTTCCAGAAAAACATCTATTTCTGCTTTATTGACTATGCCAAAGCCTTTGACTGTGTGGATCACAATAAACTGTGGAAAATTCTGAAAGTGATGCGAATACCAGACCACTTGACCCGCCTCTTGAGAAACCTGTATTCAGGTTAGGAAGCAACAGTTAGAACTGGACATGGAACAAAAAACTGGTTCCAAATAGGAAAAGGATTAAGTCAACGTTGTATATTGTCACCCTGCTTATTTAACTTATATGCAGAGTACATCATGAGGAACCCTGGGCTGGAAGAAGCACAAGCTTGAATCAAGATTGCTGGGAGAAATATCATTAACCTCAGATATGCGGATGACACTACCCTTATGGCAGAAAGTGAAGGGGAACTAAGAAACCTCTTGAAAGTGAAAGAGGACAGTGAAAAGGTTGTCTTTAAGCTCAACATTCGAAAACAAAGATCATGGCATCTGGTCACGTCACTTCATGGGAAATAGATGGGGAATCAGTGGAAATAGTGTCAGACTTTATTTTTGGGGGCTCCAAAATCACTGTGGATGCTGATTTCAGCCATGAAATTAAAAGACGCTTACTCCTTGGAAGGAAAGTTATGACCAACCTAGATAGCATATTAAGAAGCAGAGACATTACTTTGCCAACAAAGGTCCATCTAGTCAAGGCTATAGTTTTTCCCATGGTCATGTATGGAAGTGAGAGTTGGACTGTGAAGAAGTCTGATCACCGAAGAATTGATGCTTCTGAACTGTGGTGCTGGAGAACTCTTGAGAGTCCCTTGGACTGCAAGGAGATCCATCCAGTCCATTCTAAAGCATATCAATCCTGGGTTTTCATTGGAAAGACTGCTGCTAAAACTGAAACTCCAATACTTTGGCCACCTCATGCGACAAATTGACTCACTGGAAAAGACTCTGATGCTGGGAGTAATTGGGGGCGGGAGGAGACGGGGACGATAGAGAATGAGATGGGTGGATGGCACGACTCGATGGACATGAGTTTGAGTGAACTCCGGGAGTTGGTGATGGACAGGGAGGCCTGGCGTGCTGTGATTCATGGGGTTGCAAAGAGTCAGACATGACTGAGCGACTGAACTGAACTGAACTAAATTTACAATTTAGCTAATTCTTGTTTTAATGGCAAAGGGCTTATTTTAGGGGACAAGCTGTCAGGTTTATAAAAGGATAGCCTTTCATATCATAAATAAAACGTAAGGGAATGCTGCTATCATTTCGTGATCAGTATATTTTACTTTAAATTTCATTTTATCAATTTTAATTTTATTTTTACACCACCATATTGCCTTATCCATGGGGTCACAGAGAGTCAGACACAACCGAGCCTCTGAACTGAACTGATTATCTTCCTTATCAGGAAAAAAAAGCTCATACCGAGTAGTTTAAGAGAGCAAATGCAGGAACTGGGTACAGTTAGTAAAACAAGGGAAGATAAGATATAAATGGCGACGAATAGAGTGATTCATAACTGTAGGAAGCTGCAGCCTGGGATAAGAAGAATAAAAGTACTAGTTGATATTATCAGAGGCTAGAAGTTAATACCACCTGCTGCTGCTAAGTCGCTTCAGTTGTGTCCAACTCTGTGCAACCCCATAGAGGGCAGCCCACCAGGCTCCCCCATCCCTGGGTTTCTCCAGGCAAGAACACTGGAGTGGGCTGCCATTTCCTTCTCCTAGTATTGGCTTAATCCACATCAGAGGTGTCAGGTCAGTGTAAGATCATGGAAATGGCACAATCATCTTTGAGACCCTAAAATGGAAGGGGAATACCTTAGTTTTTTCTTTCTCTTGCCCTCCAGTCTTCCACCCAGTGGTTCCCTTTACTGAAGGTAACAGGAAGACAAAACCTGGGAATGCAGAGGCAGATAATTGTTATGAGACAGGAAAAGCACATTACCAGCCACCTTCTCTTCTCTCCTTTTCTACTTTCACTTTACTTGCTATCACAAAACAGCATCATAATTAACAACTCACATTTTAGTTCAATTAGGCTAGAATTCTTGCTCTTCCACTTGGTAGAAGTATGACTTTCAGCAGACTGTTTAAAGTCTCTCAGCTTTCCTTTTCTTAATCTTCTAAATGAGAGTGATAATAACAGAACATGCATCTTGGAGTTACTTTAGGGAATTAAAAGAACTCATAAAGTGCCTGGAACAATGCTGGGGATGTAGACACCTTAAGGCTGCTGCTGTTTAGTTGTTAAATTGTGCCTGACTCTATGCTACCCCGTGGACTTGCCTGGATTTCCCAGGCAAGAATACTGGAGTGGGTTGCCGTTTCCTTCTCCAGGGAATCTTCCAAATCCAGGGATCAAATCCACATCTCCTGCTTGGCAGGCAGATTCTTTACCACTGAGCCACCTGGGAAGCCTAGACACCTTGATATATTTCAGCTATTATTATCACCACTCTGTAAACTTTAAGATGATTCTGAGAATGGACCCACTTTGTAGGGATAAAAGGTTGGATTCCAGAAAGGTTGAAGTCTTGGATATTTATTCTTATTTATTTATATTTTACTATGTCTATTAACTCTGGTCTGGTATTACAATAGAATCAACTAGTGTGTTAGTTTTAGTTGCTCAGTGTGTCCAACTCTTTGCAACCCATGGACTGTAGCCCACCAGGCTCTCTGTCCATGAGATTCTCCAGGCAAGAATACTGGAGTGGGTTTCCATTCCCTTCTCCAGGGGATCTGCCTGACCCAGGGATTGAATTCAGGTCTCCTGCATTGCAGGCAGATTCTTTACTGTTTGAGCCACAAGGAAAGAAGAATCAACTAGGGAACTTGTTAAAATGCATATCTTAGACAACATCAGTGACAAATACACCACAATGGAGAAGCTGGGAACCCATAGTTCTATTTAAAAAGCTTTTTTGGTAATTTCTGTGCACAAAAATAGCTGAAAAACATTGCCCAAGGAGTTCATGAACAAACTTCTCTCCCTTCCTTATCTCCCATTTATAGTAGGTGGAGGAATTCAGATTTGTACCTGATGACATGGACATTTCTACTTAGATCCAGGTAGGATTTTACTACCAAGTTGTCACAAATTTGAAACTGCTTTATGTTTTAACTTTGATGCCTCTTGTAAATTTGTTCTCCCCTTTGACTATTTCCACCTTTACTGGAGACAAAAAAACCCCAACAATACTATATTTTTGTTTTTCTTAACATCCAAGGGAGGGATAAAGTTGGCTAAGGTGATCTAACAGTATCTTGATAGTTTTTGTTGCTGTTGTTTTCAATAGAACATTTTTTTTTAAAAAAGAGAAAGCATACAGTATTATGAATTCAGCAACATCTTTTAAAAAAATACTCTGACTGAACACATACATCTGCTGAATTGGTGCTGTGTTTATGATCTTTGTAGGTATACAGCTTTTTCTTTTGCTATTGTGTTACTTTTTAATTTATATTTCAAGTTTTTCTTACATCATAGAATTTCCCATAATTAAGTCTCACATTTTAAAATCATACTGTTAAAAATCAGTTTTTTAAAAACTATAAAAATTATACCACCAAATGGGATATTTTTAAAGGGTAAAATTTTATCTGTAGTCTGAAAATGCAAATGTTTTCTGAGTCATATACAGGGTGTTTTGTTTTAGTTTCAACCTACCAATAACCAGTGTGACTGGACTAGCGCTTGGGGTTTGTATTATGATTGCAAGAGGCCTTTCAGTGATAACCATTAGGAAACGTTGAAAAAATAAAGATTTATCACTCACAGGACCTGGAAATTACACAGCAACTTGGGGCCACACAGCAAGGTAGCAGGTAAAGAGCTTGAGTGCTCAAGTGTGGGGTTCTACTCTTATTGGGGTTGAGGGTGGGAGCCTAGAATTTCAGAATCACTCTTTATTGATGAATTTAAAACAGGAGAGAGAGAATTTAAGCCTCAGGAAGAGAAATTCAAGTGACCCAACTGGTCAATTATTGAAATCAACCAATATCTCTAAAACAAAGGAGCCTCAGTGTGGGAGGCAGCTGAGCTCTTTATCTAGTTATGTGGCTGGCCGGGTGTTTGTTCGTGATAGCTGGCTTTGAAGTGGTTGCCCCTTTGAAGTGGATGCCACGGCAATTAAAGCTTAAGTCAGGCACTTGCATTACAAAAAAGAAAGAAAAAACTGTCAGGATTTACACTGTACTGTGTTATCTATATTTCTGCTGCATTAGAGGGATGTGGATAAAGATCTTTTCATTATGGGAAATCTGAACAGTTTAATGGAATGATTTATTCGTAAAATACCAGACATGTCAATTAAGCTAAAAGCAAAAGATTAATAAACAGTGGTTGCATTTCACGTTTTATACAAGTTAAATGAAATTTATCATAATTAAATTAGCTTTACAGAATTCAGTCATTAAATGACCCCAAACCACGATCAAATTTAAAATATTCTATACAGTGTGTACATTATGAGAGACTACAAAAGGAATCAAGTTGGGCTCAATTATCTATCAGAGTTTGCTCTACAGATTATAACTTGAAGAATTATTTCCTTTCTTTTCATTTGAAATAAATTGGAAGTGATGAAGTAGTTTGGAATTTATTCTCATTTTCAGGAATTGCTAAAACTTGGGTTAACTACTTCCATTTTTTAATTTGACTTTCCCTATAACATTGACAGCTTTCAAAATAGGTTTTCCTCAACCATTTCCCATCTGAAATAATGAGTCTTTTACACAGACCCAAATAAATTTTCTGGCGCAGAATGAGATTCTAGTTGCCCCAAAGATCATGATTGTTACCCCACATTCTCTTTCTCATGGAAGATTTAGCAAAACCCTTGTTTCCTAAGGGCTTTAAAACCACTGTTGAATCACCATGTCTCAAGAGATTGTGCTCTTTCAATGTTCACACACTCTTTATTTAACACACACCCTCACACCCTCCTATCACTATCCTTATGAATATACAGTGGGAGTGAGAAATAGATTTAAGGGACTAGAACTGATAGAGCCTGATGAACTATGGACAAAGGTTCGTGACATTGTACAGGAGACAGGGATCAAGACCATTCCCATGGAAAAGAAATGAAAAAAGGATAATGGCTGTCTGGGGAAGCCTTACAAATAGCTGGGAAAAGAAGAGAAGCGAAAAGCAAAGGAGAAAAGGAAAGATATAAGCATCTGAATGCAGAGTTCCAAAGAATAGCAAGGAGAAATAAGAAAGCCTTCCTCAGCGATCAGTGCAAAGAAATAGAAGAAAACAATAGAATGGAAAAGACTAGAGATCTCTTCAAGAAAATTAGAGATACCAAGGGAACATATCATGCAAAGATGGGCTCGACAAAGGACAGAAATGGTATGGACCTAACAGAAGCAGAAGGTGTTAAGAAGAGGTGGCAAGAATACACAGAAGAACTGTACAAAAAAGATCTTCATGACCAAGAGAATCACGATGGTGTGATCACTGACCTAGAGACAGACATCCTGGAATGTGAAGTCAAGTGGGCCTTAGGAAGCATCACTACGAACAAAGCTAGTGGAGGTGATGGAATTCCACTTGGGCTATTTCAAATCTTGAAAGATGATGCTGTGAAAGTGCTGCACTCAATATGCCAACAAATTTGGAAAACTCAGCAGTGGCCATGGGACTGGAAAAGGTCAGTTTTCATTCCAATTCCAAAGAAAGGCAATGCCAAAGAATGCTCAAACTACCGCACAGTTGCACTCATCCCACACGCCAGTAAAGTCATGGTCAAAATTCTTCAAGCCAGGCTTCAGCAATACGTGAACCGTGAACTTCCAGATGTTCAAGCTGGTTTTAGAAAAGTGAAAGGAACCAGAGATCAAATTGCCAACATCTGCTGGATCATGGAAAAAGCAAGAGAGTTCCAGAAAAACATCTATTTCTGCTTTATTGACTATGCCAAAGCCGTTGACTGTGTGGATCAAAATAAACTGTAGAAAATTCTGAAAGAGATGGGAATACCAGACCATCTGACCTGCCTCTTGAGAAGCCTATATGCAAGTCAGGAAGCAACAGTTAGAACTAGACGTGGAACAGACTGGTTCCAAATAGGAAAAGGAGTACGTGAAAGCTGTATATTGTCACCCTGCTTAATAAATTATATGCAGAGTATATCACGAGGAACATTGGGCTGGAAGAAGCACAAGCTGGAATCAAGTTCACTGGGAGAAATATCAGTAACCTCAGATATGGAGATGACACCACCCTTATGCAGAAAGTGAAGAGGAACTAAAAAGCCTCTTGATGAAAGTGAAAGAGGAGATTGAAACAGTTGGCTTAAAGCTCAACATTCAGAAAACTAAGATCACGGCATCTGGTCCCATCACTTCTTGGGAAATAGATGGATAAACCGTGGAAACAGTGTCAGACTTTATTTTTGGGGGCTCCAAAATCACTGTAGATGGTGATTGCCACCATGAAATTGAAAGACGCTTACTTCTTGGAAGGAAAGTTATGACCAACCTAGATAGCATATTAAAAAGTAGAGACATTACTTTGCCAACAAAGCTTCGTCTAGTCATTGCTGTGGTTTTTCCCGTGGTCATGTATGGATGTGAGAGTTGGACTGTGAAGAAAGCTGATCGCCAAAGAATTGATGCTTTTGGAATTGTGGTGTTGGAGAGTCCCTTAGACTGCAAGGAGATCCAACCAGTCCATTCTAAAGGAGATTTGTCCTGGGTGTTCATTGGAAGGACTGATACTAAAGCTGAAACTCCAATACTTTGGCCACCTCATGCGAAGAGTTTACTCACTGGAAAAGACTCTGATGCTGGTAGGGTTTGGGGGCAGGAGGAGAAGGGGACGACAGAGAATGAGATGGCTGGATGGCATCACCGACTCGATGGACATGAGTTTGAGCGAACTCTGGGACTTGGTGATGGACAGGGAGGCCTGGTGTGCTGCGATTCATGGGTGCACAAAGAGTCAGACATGACTGAGTGACTGAACTGAACTGAACTGAACTGATCGCTATCTAGGACAGCAGCCCAGAAAACGTTAAACCTAGAATAACTTTAGCAGGAGATTCAGATCTTTTCCTTTGTCTCTGCCTTCCCTCTATTTACAGTAACAGAAGCTTTGGTACCTTCTCACATACTTTTGACACATATTCACGTCCTCACCATTTTAAGAACTTTATTTTTTCTATTTCACTTCAGAAGTCTTCAGACTGAGGCAAAATGAAATATTTTCAGTTGAATTATTCTAATATATAAAATAACCTCAATTCATCTTTCTTCTTGTAAAACTGTGAAGTGATTCCTTTGTAGTAAGCACACTCTGTGCTATTCTCATAAAATCCACTGGTTACTAATTGTCTGCAAGATTAAATAAAAATTTTCTGACTAATATCAAGATAATCTACAAACTGGCCTCATTTATTTTTCTAATCTACATCACAGTTATTTTGTTTTTAGTGCCTAGATTGTAGTTTCCATTTTATATTTGATGTTTATATATTATTTGTGCTAAAACTTTTGTCTTACCAGAAAAAGTCATGTCATCCCCTTTTTTTTTTGCTATGTCCATGTCTTAACTATACTTTGAGAAAATATTTAAATATGAGCTCCTCTAAGATGTCTTAAGAGCAAAATAGTATGGTTTATATTAACACTGGTAGTAGAATCCTGATTTCACAGTTGAGAAAAGGAGACTGAAATATTGTAGTTTTCTATTATAAAGCTACCAAGAACATTTACTGTTTCTGAACCATAATAGGTATTCTCCTCAAATATATAAATTAATGTAATGATAAACCTAAAGTTTCTGAGAAGTATAAATCAATTTTTTTTATCCATTTCAACAACTTCCCCAGAGTTCAGGCCATTCAGCAAATGTCATTTGGACTCCTGGTCAAATTAATCTTTGCACCAAGCAATTCTCCACACTACAGCCAGGGTTATGGTTGTAAGATTTAAATATGATTGTAACATTCCATAACTGTTGACACTTGAGTGATTCCACATTATTTCAATATGGATTTCAACTTGTTAATGTGGCTTACAAGTCTTTGAGGATATTTTATCCTATTTAACTCACTTCCACTCCATTCCTTCAAAGCGAACTCTTGACTTCTACAACTCCATGTTCACTAGACTTCCGTAGTTGTCCTAATGTCATAGTGTTAATGTCCTAATGTCCTTGGCATATCCTTTCCTCTTTATTTAGAACATCATTTTTCCTGACTCTCACAACATTCTTTGTCTAAATCAAGGTTATTTTTTTCAAATCCTAGGCTAGATATCCCTTCAATTTATGTTATTAAGTCTTTCTAAATATGATAATACTGTACTTCAACTATCATAATTATTGCACACTCTATTGTAGTTACTAGTTGTTCATCTATATATCTTAGTATAGTATTTTTCACTATGTCCAACTAACATATATTGATTGGGCTTTATTGTTTGATCACCACTTTAAATATGGAGGAGGGTGTCCTCACACAACCAAGCAACAAGGACAGTCAACTGTCCTATGATTCAACTCAATTCTAACGCTCTCCATCTGGAAATATCACCAGATTCTGAAACCATTTACCTCAGAATGCGACTTGAACCCAGGTGCTGGGACTTGAACCCAACCAAAGTCCTAATGAAGTTCTGGTTCTTGATGTCTCATTGCAGAAAGAATTCAGTGAGAGACAAAGTGATACATAAGAAGTAGATTTATTCAGAGAGAAACATACTTCACAGAGTGTGTGTGTGTGTTGAGTGTGGTGGCCTCAAAATGTGGTGAACTTAGCTTTTATGTACTTGGTAATTTCATAGGCTAATGAGGGGGAGGGTTATTTTGGGGAAGGGGTGGAGATTTCCAGGAATTAGGCCACTTGTCCACTTTTTGGTCTTTTGATGGTGCTTTGGAACTGTCATGGTGTCTCTGGGTATGTCATTTAGCGTGCTGATTAAGGATCCATATTTGGTCAGTGTTTGACTTGTCTGCATCTTGGGCCCATCTGATTCTAATTGGTTTATGTTGTGTCCTTAAGTGTGTTAGTCACTCAGTTGTGTTCAACTCTTTGCGACCTCATGCACTATAGCCCACCAAGCTTCTCTGTCCATGGAATTCTCCAGGCAAGAATACTGGAGTGGGTTGTCATTCCCTTCTTTAGCGGGGGGGGGGGGGGGGGGGGGTCTTTCAAACTCAGGGATTCAACCCGGGTCTTCTGCATTGCAAGCAGATGTTGTGTTCTTGGGTTATGTCATCCTTTCAACAGTTGTGCCATGCACCCTCCCTCCTGTTTCAGTTCTACAAGTTAAGGGCTCAGTTTCATAAGACTGCCTTGACTTCAGGTGTCAATCACAAACACACATGGTTATCCTGTGCTTCTGACCCACTGACTATAAACTGGAGAATCCCACAACATGCTCGTGGAGTTTGGTAAATTTCCTAGAATTGCTCACAGAACTAAGGATACCTATTTATTCACTAGAATAGGGGGCATCAGAAGACAGACAAACTGAAATCATAATCACAGGAAACTAGCCAATCTGATCACATGGACCACAGCCGAATGTGGTCCACTGGAGAAGGAAATGGCAAACCACTTCAGTATACTTGCCTTGAGAACCCCATGAACAGTATCAAAGGGCAAAATGATAGGATACTGAATGAGGAATTCCCCAGGTCGGTAGGGGCCCAGTATGCTACTGGAGCTCAGTGGAGAAATAACTATAGAAGGAATAAAGGGATGGAGCAAAAGCAAAACCAATACCCAGTTGTGGATGTGACCAGTGATAGAAGCAAGGTCCGGTGCTGTAAAGAGCAATATTGCATAGGAACCTGGAATGTTAGGTCCATGAATCAAGGCAAATTGGAAGTGGCCAAACAGGAGATGGCAAGAGTGAACATAGACATTCTAGGAATCAGTAAATTAAAATGGACTGGAATGGGTGAATTTAACTCAGATGGCCATTGTATCTACTACTGTGGGCAGGAATCCCTTAGAAGAAATGGAGTAGCCATCATGGTCAACAAGAGTCCGAAATGCAGTACTTGGATGCAATCTTAAAAACGACAGAATGATGTCTGTTCGTTTCCAAGGCAAACCATTCAATATTATAGTAATCCAGGCCTATGCCCCAACCAGTAATGCTGAAGAAGCCGAAGTTAATCGGTTCTATGAAGACCTACAAGATCTTTTAGAACTAACACCCAAAAAAGATGTCCTTTTCATTATAGGGGACTGGAATGCAAAAGGAGGAAGTCAAGAAACACCTGGAGTAAAAGGCAAATTTGGCCTTGGAGCAAGGAATGAAGCAGGGCAAAGGCTAATACAGTTTTGTCAAGAGAACGCACTGGTCATAGCAAACACCCTCTTCCAACAACACAAGAGAAGACTCTACACATGGACATCACCAGATGGTCAACACCGAAATCAGATTGATTATATTCTTTGCAGCCAAAGATGGAGAAGCTGTATACAGTTACCGAAAACAAGACCAGGAGCTGACTGTGGCTCAGATCATGAACTCCTTATTGCCAAATTCAGACTTAAATTGAAGAAAGTAGGGAAAACCACTGGACCATTCAGATATGACCTCAATCAAATCCCTTATGATTATACAGTGGAAGTGAGAAATAGATTTAAGGGACTAGATCTGATTGATAGAGTGCCTGATGAACTCTGGACGGAGGTTCGTGACATTGTACAGGAGACAGGGACCAAGACCATCCCCATGGAAAAGAAATGCAGAAGAGCGAAATGGCTGTCTGAGGAGGCCTTACAAATAGCTGTGAAAAGAAGAGAGGTGAAAAGCAAAGGAGAAAAGCAAAGATATAAGCATCTGAATGCAGAGTTCCAAAGAATAGCAAGGAGAGATAAGAAAGCCTTCCTCAGTGATCAATGCAAAGAAATAAGAGGAAAACAACAGAATAGGAAAAACAAGAGACCGCTTCAAGAAAATTAGAGATTCCAAGGGAACATTTCATGCAAAGATGGGCTCGATAAAGGACAGAAATGGTATGGACCTAACAGAAACAGAAGATATTAAGAAGAGGTGGCAGGAATACACAGAAGAACTGTACAAAAAAGATCTTCACGACCAAGATAGTCACGATAACGTGATCACTGACCTAGAGCCAGACATCTTGGAATGTGAAGTCAAGTGGGCCTTAGAAAGCATCACTACGAACAAAGCTAGTGGAGGTGATGGAATTCCAGTTGAGCTATTTCAGGTTTTGAAAGATGATGCTGTGAAAGTGCTGCACTCAATATGCCAGCAGATTTGGAAAACTCAGCAGTGGCCACAGGACTGGAAGAGGTCAGTCTTCATTCCAATCCCAAAGAAAGGCAATGCCAAAGAATGCTCAAACTACCGCACAATTGCACTCATCTCACACGCTAGTAAAGTCATGCTCAAAATTCTCCAAGCCAGGCTTCAGCAGTATGTAAACCGTGAACTCCCAGATGTTCAAGCAGGTTTTAGAAAAGGCAGAGGCACCAGAGATCAAATTGCCAACATCCTCTGGATCATGGAGAAAGCAAGAGAGTTTCAGAAAAACATCTATTTCTGCTTTATTGACTATGCCAAAGCCTTTGACTGTGTGGATCGCAATAAATTGTGGAACATTCTGAAAGAGATGGGAATCCCAGACCACCTGACCTGCCTCTTGAGAAACCTGTATGCAGGTCAGGAAGCAACAGTCAGAACTGGACGTGGAACAACAGACTGGTTCCAAATAGGAAAAGGTGTACGTCAAGGTTGTATATTGTCACCTTGCTTATTTAACTTATATGCAGAGTACATCATGAGGAACGCTGGGCTGGAAGAAGCACAAGCTGGAATCAAGATTGCTGGGAGAAATATCAATAACCTCAGATATGCAGATGACACTACCCTTATGGCAGAAAGTGAAGCGGAACTCAAAAGCCTCTTGATGAAAGTGAAAGAGGAGAGTGAAAAGGTTGGCTTGAAGCTCAACATTCAGAAAACAAAGATCATGGCATCTGGTCCCATCACTTCATGGGAAATAGATGGAAAAACAGTGGAAACAGTGTCAGACTTTAGTTTTTGGGCTCCAAAATCACTGCAGATGCTGATTGCAGCCATGAAATTAAAAGACGCTTGCTCCTTGGAAGGAAAGTTATGACCAACCTTGATAGTATATTAAAAAGCAGAGACATTACTTTGCCAACCAAGGTCCATCTAGTCAAGGCAATGGTTTTTCCCGTGGTCATGTATGGATGTGAGAGTTGGACTGTGAGGAAAGCTGATCACCGAAGAATCGATGCTTTTGAATTGTGGTGTTGGAGAAGACTCTTGAGAGTCCCTTGGACTGCAAGGAGATCCAACCAGTTCATTCTAAAGGAGATCAATCCTGGATGTTCATTGGAGGGACTGATTCTAAAGCTGAAACTGCAATACTTTGGCCACCTCATGCGACGAGTTGACTCACTGGAAAAGACTCTGATGCTGGGAGAGGTTGGGGGCGGGAGGAGAAGGGGACGACGGAGAATGAGATGGCTGGATGACATCACCGACTCTGTGTACATGAGTTTGAGTGTACCACGGGAGTTGGTGATGGACAGGGAGGCCTGGCGTGCTGTGATTCATGGGGTTGCAGAGAGTCGGACACGACTGAGCGATTGAACTGAACTGAACTGAACAAAGGAATTGGTGGCATTAGTAATTCAATGGCCATAAACTTGGGCAAACTCTGGAGAATGGTGAATGACAGGGGAGCCTGGAGTGTTTCAGTCCATGGGGTTGCAAAAAGTCAAACTAGAGTTGGTGACTGAACAACAGTCAGTGAATCCACAGCCAGATGAAGAGATAAATAAGGTGAACAAGCAAAGATACTTCTATCCTCAAGGAGTTTGCGGCCTGGGACAATGGCATGTGGAATTGTTCTGAACTCCTCTTTTTGACTATTTTTAATGGAGACTTCGTTACTCAGGCAAGATTGATTAAATCATCACTCTAGGCAGCCATGTTCCCAGGGAGCATTACTAGAAAAATCGGTTTAAAAAAGAGAGAGAGGGAGAGAAGGTTCATTGGATCAAAACTAGGAAAACTCAAAAGTGGGCAAATTTTATCATAAACATCCCCAGCACTTACGTCAAAACCCAGCTGAGAGAATCTCTGTTCTAGTGAGAGAACTAATTCCTAGTTAGGTTAATAAGGAGCCTGGGGCCTTCAAGAAGAAAGGGGTCCAGGGCCCTCAAGGAGGAGAAAAGGACAGACTTTTTTTTTTTTTTTTCTACATTCCTTAGTCTTAGTCAGTAAAAGGTTATTTTCTTTAAGTCCAGAGATAATGATTACACAACAAAACAGCTCATCTTAAACTCTATACTAAGGATTATATAACAGCAATGTATCTTGCTTAAGGACAGAATACATGTTTCTCTTTCTTCACAGGAGCCTTCTGACTACTCCTGTTATCTTAAGATGCTGTGGGAATGGGTCTGGTCAGATAGTTCTATTTTTAGTTCTAATCTTGTTTATTAAGATGTATGCTGTGGGAGTAGGTCTGGTAAAAGTATATAAAGCCTTAATAAGACTAACTAGGGGGGCACTCTCCATCCCCCTTCTGATGTCTATACCAGAAGCATTCTCTGTCCTTTTTCACTTTAATAAAACTCTGCTATGCAAAAGCTCTTGAGTGATCAAGCCTGGTCCCTGGTCCTGAAGCTAAATTTTCTTTGGAGATCACGAATCCAATATCATAAGCTAGGAACCTTCTTTAAGCCCTGGGCAGAGTTGGGAGTGCCTCATTTTTTGGTTCTTTTGTCACCCTGCTCAGTCCTCTTTGTTTGCACTTATCATATTACATGAACAGTCTATTGAACAACCTCTTCAATAGATTGAAAAGCCTGAGAGCTATAAACTTCTATATGATGTGTAAGTGAATTTGAGTCCCCCTAAAACTGAGTTCTCTTACAGTGTTTGTGATTAACCACTCTACTCAGAACTTTATTCCTTTTCTTGAACCACCCCTACTGCCTTCAGAATTGAAAAGTATCAAAGGAAAGAAGGGATTGAAACTAAGCAGGACCCCATGGAGCTTTCCTGGGTACAAAATTCTCTGTGTCCCTTGTTTCTTTTTTGTAGGGGGAAAAAAAAGAAAAAACCTTTAGTCTCTTAGGCCTTCCCAGAGTTCCACAGAGTAGGCACAGGCAGTTAGTGATTAGGAAATAGAGTCATAGAACTCCTAGTTCCTCTGGAAGGGATGTAAATAACAATCCAATGCATATCTTTGAGTTGTTCTAGAGAAATTAAGATACCACCCCTGCCCTCATTGGAAGCTGGTGATTGCATGCTAACCACAAAACACAGACCTCAGACTGGTTGGAACCAGGAAGTTGAGATTCCTGAAACATCACCCTGTTACCTGACCACCAACCAGTCAGAAGAAGGCCAAGCATCCTATGATCCTCGCTCCTAACACTGTCTTTAAAAACCATTGCCTGAAAGCCACCAGGAAGTTGGTATTTTGAACATGAGTTTTCCATTCTCCTTGTTTGTGCCTTGTAAGGATACCCTTCAGTTCAGTTCAGTCGCTCAGTCGTGTCCGACTCTCCGCGACCCCATGAATCACAGCACGCCAGGCCTCCCTGTCCATCACCAACTCCCGGAGTACACTCAAACTCATGTTCACAGAGTCGGTGATGCCATACAGCCATCTCATTCTCGGTCGTCCCCTTCTCCTATCGCCCCCAACCTTTCCCAGCATCAGAGTCTTTTCCAGTGAGTCAACTCGTCGCATGAGGTGGCCAAATTATTGCAGTTTCAGCTTTAGCATCAGTCCTTCCAATGAACACCCAGGATTGATCTCCTTTAGAATGGACTGGTTGGATCTCCTTGCAGTCCAAGGGACTCTCAAGAGTCTTCTCCAACACCACAGTTCAAAAGCATCGATTCTTCGGCGATCAGCTTTCTTCACAGTCCAACTCTCACATCCATACATGACCACGGGAAATACCATAGCCTTGACTAGACGGACCTTTGTTGGCAAAGTAATGTCTCTGCTTTTTAATATACTATCAAGGTAATTTGCTGTAAAAACCCAGTATCAGAGTGGTACCAAGCTCAGGTTCAGCTACTTACCACTTGAAAGCCAATACTGGCAAGATGAGTGTTGGTTGGAAAGGAAAGTTGCTTAACTTAGGAGGTGGGAAACCTGGGGAGAGGGTGAACTAGTGTTTGAGAACCAACTCTGAAGATTTTGCTCAACCAAGAAAATTTTTAAAGCGAGAATCATTGGTGGAGAGGTCATGTCAGAATCTTTGTTATTTTCCATTTTGTGCAGACTTTCTTCTGAGTGGTTGGTGGTGAGGTAACAGGGTGGTATTCCAGAAATCTTGAGTTCAGTCTGACATGACAATCCTTCACCTGGGTGGGGGCATTAGTTCCTACACAAGAACTCAAAAATATTGTTATAAATATTATATATATATTCATTGCTGCACTATTGTTTCTTGACTACGCCTCCTTTGTTTCTGCATTCTCTTTCTTCCCTGATTAACAATGGCTTGAATCTTCCCTTTGGAACTCAGGGAAGTTCAAGGGGGTTTAGTTAGTTAGTGTTAGTTGCTCAGTTGTGTCAGACTCTTTGTGATCCCATGGACAGCAGCCTACCAGGCTCCTCTATCTATGGAATTCTCCAGGCAAGAATTTTGGAGTGGGTTGCCATTCCCTTCTCCAGGAGATCTTCCCCACCCAGGGATCGAACCTGGGTCTCCTGCATTGCAGGCAGATTCTTTACCATCTAAGCCACATCAGGGAAGCCCAAGGGGACTGAATGAAGCTTACTTCCAATAGAGAACAGGGAAATAATTTGTACCCAGGAGGGTGCCCCAGGGTCCTGATCAGTTTCAAGAGTTTATTTTTTTCTGCCATGGGCATATGAGCCCTTGCTTGGTAACATAATTATCCTCAATGCAATATCTAGCTTAGTGTTTATTGAAGTAGACACAACTGAATATCTACATCTTTCCTTCTGTTTTTTCAATTGATATTCCAAGGTTCTGTCTTTTGCTACAAACTCTACCATCAAAATCAATTTTTTTGTTCTCTAAAAGATCATTAACTTATCAATCATGCATTATTTTTCAGTTGCATTTAAAGTCACTTTTGATGCCAAGATCATGTCTCCTCCATGTACTGATGCTGAACAAAAATATGGAGATAGAGTTATGGAGGGAAAATAGTGACTTTATTTCTTTGCTAAGTAAAGTGAGAACACAGTAGGCTAGCATCTCAAGTGTGCCTCCCCTTCCTGGGGAATGGGAGGAGGTTATACAGCAAGGCAGAGGTATATGATGAGGATGAATGAAGAAACAGGCTTGCATTTTTCTTTCTTCTGCAGTTTCTAAAGGGTGGGATTTCTGGCAAGATTAGAGTGTGTGCAGGGTCTCAGGTGGTCAGGTCTCCTAATTTTAATGAGCTTTTTTGGTCCCTTCAATTTTGTCTCAGGTGGTTTCATGATTGCTCCTCCCTTGATTAGCAACTCTTTGAATCTGCCCTTTGGAACTCAGAGAAGGCCATGGAGGCTGGAGTCTTGCCTACAAGAAATTGTGGAGGGTATTGGGGGAAGGCCTCCACACCCAGGAATCCCACAGGGACCTGCTCAGCATCACTTTTATTATCTCTCTCAAGAATATTTGAAATATATAAATTTTCTTCAATTAGGAGTAGATATGATCTCCATTAAAAAAATGCCATGCTTCACAAATCAAGCAGGAAAAGATTCCCTACCCCAGATCCTAGCTAATTCCCTATAACCTTCAGAAGAGAAAATAAATATTACTTCTTCAGGTAAGTTTTCCTTGCCCTTCAGATTAAGGTAAATGCTCGGATAAAAGCTTTTGTCACGCTTGGATTTTTCTTTAATCTGAAAGTGATGTGTTAGTGAATCAGTCATGTCCAACTCTGTGACACCATGGGTGGTAGCCTGTGAGGCTTCTCTGTCCATGGAATTCTCCAGTCAAAAATATTGGAATGGGCAGCCATTTCCTACTCCAGGGGACCTTCTCAACCCAGGGATCTAACGTGGCTCTCTTGTAGTGCAGGTAGATTCTTTACCATATTTCCATTCATATACCTTACTAATTAACTATTTGCAATTACTTTTTGTTCAATGAGCGTCTGCCTCAGAGAAGGGAATGGCAAACCATTCTTGCCTCAATAATTCCATGAACTGTATGAAAAGGCAAAAAGATATGACATCAGAAGATGAACTCTCCAGAAAGAAAGTGTCCATTATGCTACTGGGAAAGAACATAGGGCAGTTACTAATAGATCTAGAAAGAGTAAAAAGGCCGGGCCAAAGCAGAAATGATGCTCAGCTATGGATGTGTCTGATGGTAAAAGTAAAGTCTGATGCTGTAAGGAGAATATTTCATAGGAACCTTGAAAGTTAGGTCTATGAATCAAGGTAAATTGGACATGGTCAAGCAGGAGATGGCAAGAGTGAACATCAACATCTTAGGAATCAGTGAATTAAAATGTACAGAAATGTAAAAATTTAATCAGATGATCATTATATCTACTACTGTGGGCAAGAATTCCTTAGAAGAAATGGAGTAGTCCTCATAGTCAGCAAAAGAGTCCAAAATTTACATGAGTGCAATGTCAAAAACAAGAAAATGATCTTAGTTCGTTTCCAAGGCAAATAATCCAACACCACAGTAATTCAAGTCTATGCCCCAACCACTAATGCTTAAAAAGCAGAGGTTGAATGGTTCAATGAAGACTTACAAGACCTTCTAGAACTAATGCCAAATAAAAGTTGTCCTTTTCATCATAAAGGATTGGAATGCAAAAGTAGGAAGTCAAGAGATATGTGGAGTAACAGGCAAGTTTAGCCTTGGATGGAGTACAAAATGAAGCAGGACAAATATTATCAGAGTTTTGCCAAGAGAACTCACTGGTCATAGCAAACATCATCTTCCAACAACACAAGAGACAACTCTACACATGAACATGATCAGATTGTCAACACAGAAATCAATTGATTATATTCTTTGCAGCTGAAGATGAGGCTCTATATAGTTAGCAAAAACAAGATCTGGAGCTGACTATGGCTTAGATCATGGGATCCTTATTGCAAAATTTGGGCTTAAATTGAAGAAATTAGGGGAAATTACTAGGCTATTCAAGTGAAAAGAAATTAAAGTGTTAGTCGCTCAGTCATGACCCATTCTATGTATCCCATGGACTGTAACCCTCCAGGGTCCTCTGTCCATAGGATTTCCCAGAGAAGAACACAAGTGGGTAGCCATTCCCTTCTCCAGGGGATCTTCCTGACCCAGAGATCAAACCCAGGTCTTCCAAATTGCAGGTAGATAGTTTACCTTTGGAGCCACTACGGAAGGCCCAGATTATTCAGTCAGTCAGTTCAGTTGCTCAGTCATGTCCGACTCTTTGTGACCCCATGGACTGCAGCACACCAGGCTTCCCTGTCCATCACCAACTCCCAAGTTTACTCAAACTCATGTCCATTGAGTCAGTGATAGCATCCAACCATCTATCCTCTCTCATCCTGGCTTCAATCTTTCCCAGGATCAGGGGCTTTCCAAAAGAGTCAGTTCTTTGCATCATGTGGCCAAAGTATTGGAGTTTCAGCTTCAACATCAGTCCTTCAAATTAATATTCAGGACTAATTTCCTTTAGGATTGACTGGTTTGATCTCTTTGCAGTCCAAGTGACTCTCAAGAGTCTTCTCCAACACCACCGCTCAAAAACATCAATTCTTCAGTGCTCAGCTTTCTTTCTAGTCCAACTCTCACATCCATACATGACTACTAGAAAAACCATAGCCTTGACTAGATGGAGTTTTATTGGCAAAGTAATGTCTCTGCTTTTTAATATTCTATCTAGTTTGGTCATAACTTTTCTTTCAAGGAGTAAGTGCCTTTTAATTTCATTGCTGCAGTCACCACCTGCAGTGATTTTGGAACCCCCAAAAATAAAGTCTGACACTGTTTCTGCATCTATTTCCCATGAAGTGATGGGGCCAGATGCCATGATCTTAGTTTTCTGAATATTGAGGTTTAAGCCAATTTTTTCACCCTCTTCTTTCACTTTCATCAAAAGACTCTTTAGTTCTTCTTTACTTTCTGCCATGAGGGTGGTGTTATTTGCATATCTGAGGTTATTGATATTTGTCCCAGCAGTCTTGATTCCAGATTTTTCTTCATCCAACCCAGCATTTCTCAGGATGTACTCTGTATATAAGTTAAATAAGCAGGGTGACAATATACAGCCTTGACGTACTCCTTTCCCTATTTGGAACCAGTCTGTTGTTTCATGTCTAGATTTAACTGTAGATTCCTGACTTGCATACAGATTTCTCAAGAGGCAGGTCAGGTGGTCTGGTATTCCTATCTCTTTTGGAATTTTCTACAGTTTGTGGTGATCCACACAGTCAAAGGCTTTGGCATAGTCAGTTAAACAGAAATAGAGGTTTTTCTGGAACTCTTGCTTTTTTGGTGATCCAGCAGATGCTGGCAACTTGATCTCTGGTTCCTCTGCCTTTTCTAAAACCAGCTTGTACATCTGGAAGTTCACAGTTTACGTACTATTGAAGCTTGGCTTGGAGAATTTTGAGCATGACTTTACTAGTGTATGAGATGAGTGCAATTGTGAGGTATTTGAGCATTCTTTGGCATTGCCTTTCTTTGGGACTGTAATGAAAACTGACCTTTTTCAGTCCTGTGGCCACTGTTGAGTTCTCCAAATTTGCTGGCGTATTGAGTGCACTACTTTCACAACATCATCTTTCAGGATTTGAAATAGCTTAACTGGAATTCCATCACCTCCACTAGCTTTGTTCATAGTGATGCTTCCTAAGGCCAAATTGACTTCACATTCTAGGATGTCTGGTTCTAGGTGAGTGATCATGCCATCATGATTATTTGGTTCATGAAGATCTTTTTTGTATAGTTCTTCTGTGTATTCTTGCCACCTCTTAATATTTTCTGTTTCTTTTAGGTTCATACCATTCTGTCCTTTCTGAGCCCATCACTACATGAAATGTTCCCTTGTTTCTAATTTTCTTGAAGAAATATCTAGTCTTTCCCATTCTATTGTTTTCCTCTATTTCTTTACACTAATTCACTGAGGAAGGTTTTCTTATCTCTCCTTGCTATTCTTTGGAAGTCTGCATTCAAATGGGTTCATCTTTCCTTTTTTCTTTGCTTTTCACTTCTCTTCTTTTCTCAGCTATTTGTAAGGCCTCCTCAGACAGCCATTTTGCTTTTTTGCATTGATCCTTGTACAGGACACAGGGATGAAGACCATCCCCATGGAAAAAGACTATTCAAGTATGATTTAAATCAAATCCCCAATGGGTATACAGTGGATGTGATGAATAGATTCAAGGGATCAGATCTGGTAGACAGAGTGCCTGAAGAACCATGAATGTGTTTTCTAATATTGTACAGGTTCAGTTCAGTCCAGTTCAGTCGCTCAGTCGTGTCTGATGCTCCGTGACCCCATGAATCACAGCACACCAGGCCTCCCTGTCCACTACCAACTCCTGGAGTTCACACAAACTCATGTCCACAGAGTTGGTGATGCCATACAGCCATCTCATTCTCTGTTGTCCCCGTCTCCTCCCGCCCCCAACTTTTCCCAGTATCAGAATCTTTTCCAGTGAGTCAACTCGTCACATGAGGTGGCCAAAGTATTGCAGTTTCAGCTTTAGCATCAGTCCTTCCAATGAACACCCAGGAATGATCCCCTTTAGAATGGACTGGTTGGATCTCCTTGCAAACCAGGGGACTCTCAAGAGTCTTCTCCAACACCACAGTTCAAAAGCATCAATTCTTTGGCGATCAGCTTTCTTCACAGTCCAACTCTCACATCCATACATGACCATGGGAAAAACCATAGCCTTGACTAGACGGACCTTTGTTGACAAAGTAATGTCTCTGCTTTTTAATATACTATCAAGGTTGGTCATAACTTTCCTTCCAAGGAGTAAGCGTCTTTTAATTTCATGGCTGCAATCAGCATCTGCAGTGATTTTGGAGCCCCAAAAAATAAAGTCTGACACTGTTTCCACTGTTTTTCCATCTATTTCCCGTGACGTGATGGGACCAGATGCCATGATCTTTGTTTTCTGAATGTTGAGCTTCAAGCCAACCTTTTCACTCTCCTCTTTCACTTTCATCAAGAGGCTTTTGAGTTCCTCTTCACTTTCTGCCATAAGGGTAGTGTCATCTGCATATCTGAGGTTATTGATAGTTCTCCCAGCAATTGCCAACATCCGCTGGATCATGGAGAAAGCAAGAGAGTTCCAGAAAAACATCTATTTCTGCTTCATTGACTATGCCAAAGCCTTTGACTGTGTGGATCACAATAAACTGTGGAACATTCTGAAAGAGATGGGGATACCAGACCACCTGACCTGCCTCTTGAGAAACCTGTATTCAGGTCAGGAAGCAACAGTCAGAACTGTACATCGAACAACAGACTGGTTCCAAATAGAAAAGGAGTACATCAAGGCTGTATATTGTCACCTTGCTTATTTAACTTATATTGTACATGAGGTGGTGGCAAAAACCATTCCAAAGAAAAAGAAAGGTAAGAAGGAAAATTGGTTGTCTTACAAATAGCTGAGAAAAGAAGAGAAATGAAAGGCAAAGGTGAAGTCTAAAGATATACTTAACTGAATCCAGAGTTCCGAAGAATAGCGAGGAGAGATAAGACAACCTTCTTAAAAGAAAAATGTAAAGAAGAGGAAAACAATAGAATGGGAAAGACTACAGATCTAGTCGAGAAAATTGGAGCTACCAAGGGCACATTTCATGAAAAGCTGGGCACAAAAGGAAAGAAACAGAAAGGACCTAACAGAAGTAAAAGAGACTAAGGAGAGGTGGCGAGAATACACAGAAAAACTATATACAACAAAGACCTTAATGACAGAGATGACTAGGACAGTGTGGTCACTCACCTAGAGCCAGACATCCAGGAGTGTGAAGTCAAGTGAGCCTTAGGAAATATTACTATGAACAAACACAGTGGAGGTGATGGAATTCCAGCTGAGATATTTAAAATCTAAAAGACAAGCTATAAAGTATTGCATTCAATGGGTCAGCAAATTTGGAAAACTCAGCAGTGTCCACAGGACTGGAAATGGTCAGTTTTTGTTCCAATGCTAAAGAAGGGAAATGCCAGAGGATGTTCAAACCACAGCAGAATTGTGTTAATTTCACATGCTAGAAAGGTAATGCTCAAAATCCTTCAAGTTAGGCTTCAACAGTACATGAACTGAGAACTTTCAATGCTCAAGCTGGATTTAGAAAAGGCAGAGGAAACAGAGATCAAATTGCCAACATCTGTTGGATATTCGAAAAAGCAAGAGAGTTCCAGGAAAACATCTACTTAAGCTTCATTGACTATGCCAAAGTCATTGTCTGTGTGGATCACAACAAACGGTGGAAAATTCTTGTTGTTGTTCAGATGCTCAGTCATGTCCAACTCTTTGTGACCCCATGGACTGCATCATGCCAAGCTTCCCTGTCCTTCACTATTTCCCAGAGTTTGCTCAAACTCATGTCCATTGCATCGGTGATGTCATCCAACCGTCTTATCTTCTGTCACACACTCCTCCTCCTGCCTTGAGTCTTTCCCAGCATAAGGATCTTTTCCACTGAGTCAGCTCTTCACATCAGGTGGCCAGGCCAAAGTACTGGAGCTTCAGCTTCAGTGTCAGTCCTTCCAATGAATATTTATTGTTGATTTCCTTTAAGATTGACTGATTTGATATCCTTGCTATCCAAGGGACTCTCAAGAGTCTTCTCCAGTACCACAGTTCCAAGGAATCAGTTCTTTGACTCTCAGACTTTTTTATCATCCAGCTCTCACATTCGTATATGACTACTAGAAAAAAACATAGCTTTGACAATACAGACCTTTGAAAGCAAAGTAATTTCTCTGCTTTTTAATACACTGTCTAGGTTGTCATTGCTTCTCTTCCAAGGAGCAAGCATCTTTTAATTTCATGGTGGCAGTCAGAGTTTACAGTGATTTTGGAGCCCCCCAAAAATATGTGTCACTGTTTCCATTGTTTCTCCATCTCTTTGCTGTGAAGTAATGGGACCGGATGCCATGATTTAGTTTTTTTGAATGTTCAGTTTTAAGCCAGATTTTTCACTCTCCTTTTCACCTTCATCAAGAGTCCCTTTAGTTCCTCTTCACTCTGCCATAAGGGTGGTGTCACCTGCATATCTGATGTTATTGGTATTTCTCCTGGCAATCTTGACTCGAGCTTGTGCTTTATCCAGTCTGGCATTTCCCATGATGTACTCTGCATATAAGTTAAATAATCAGGAAAGCAACTACAGCCTTGATGTGCTCCTATCCCAATTTTGAACCAGTCCATTATGGAGAAAGCAATGCCCCCCCCCCCCACTCCAGTACTCTTGCCTGGAAAATCCCATGGATGGAGGAGCCTGGTAGGCTGCAGTCCATGGGGTTGCTAAGAGTCGGACACGACTGAGCGACTTCACTATCAATTTTCACTTTCATGCATTGGAGAAGGAAAGGCAACCCACTCCAGTGTTCTTGCGTGGAGAACACCAAGGAAAGGGGAGCCTGGTGGGCTGCCTTCTATGGGGTTGCACAGAGTCAGACACGACTGAAGTGACTTAGCAGCAGCAGCAGCAGCATTGTTGCACGTCTGGTTCTAACTGTTGCTTCTTGACCTGAAGACAGGTTTCACAGGTGGGAGCTAAGGTTTCCGGTATTTCCATCTCTTTAAAATTTTTCCACAATTTGCTGTAATCCTCATAGCTCAGTTGGTAAAGAATCTGCCTGCAATGCAGTTGACCTGGGTTCGATTCCTGGGTCGGGAAGATCCTGTGGAGAAGAAAATGGCAACCCACTCCCATATTCTAGCCTGGAGAATTCCCATGGACAGAGGAGTCTGTGGGGGGGGCTACAGTCCATGGGGTCACAAGAGTCAGACATGACTTAGCGACTAAACCACAACCACCACACAGTCAAAGGCTTTAGCATAGTCAATGGAGCAGAATTAGATGTCTTTCTGGAATTCTCTAGCTTTTTCTATGATCCAACAGATATAGGCAATTTGATCTCTCATACCTCTGCCTTTTCTAAATTCACCTTGTACCTTTGGAAGTTCTCACTTCATATACTGTTGAAGCCTAGCTTGAAAGATTTTCAGCATTACTTTGATAGCATGTGAAATGAGTGCAATTTTTCAGTAGTTTGAACATTATTTGGCATTGCCCTTCTTTGGGATTGGAATGAGAACTGACTTTTTCCAGTTCTATGGCCACTGCCGAATTTTCTAAATTGCTGGCATATTGAATGCAGCACTTTCACAGCATCATCTTTTAGGATTTGAAATAGCTCAACTGGAATTCCATCACCTCCACTAGCTTTGTTTGTAGTGATAATTCCTGTGGCCCCCTTGATCTCATACTCCAGAATGTCCTGCTCTAGGTGAATGATCATACCATCATTGTTATCCAGGTCATTAAGATCTTTTTTGGTATAGTTCTCTGTGTTCTTGCCACCTCTTTTTAATATCTTCTGCTTCCGTTAGGTCCATACTATTTCTGTCCTTTATTGTGCCCATCTTTTCATGAGATGTTCCCTCAGTATCTCTAATTTTCTTGAAGAGTACTCTAGTGTTTCCCATTCTATTGTTTTCCTCTATTTTTAATTTTTTTTTGCATTGTTCACTTAGGAAGCCTTTCTTATCTCTCCTTGCTATTCTTTGGAACTCCTCATTCAAATGGGTATATCTTTCTTTTTCTCCTTTTCCTTTCACTTCTCTTCTTTTCTCAGCTCTTTGTAAGGCATCCTCAGGCAACCATTTTGTCTTTTTGCATTTCTTTTACTTAGAGATGTTTTTGAACACTCCGTCCTGTACAATGCTGCAAACCTCTGTCCGTAGTTATTCAGACACTCTATCAGATCTAATCCTTGAATCTAATTGTCACTTCCACTGTATAATCATAAGGGATTTGAGTTAGGTCATACCTGAATGCCTAGTGGTTTTCCCTATGTTCTTCAATTTAAGTCTGAATTTGGCAATAAGAAGTTTATGATCTGAGCCATAGTCAGCTCTTGATCTTGTTTTTGCTAACTGTATAGAACTTCTTCATCTTCGGCTGTAAAAAATATAGTCAATCTTATTTTGTTATTGACTATCTGGTCCTATCCATATGTAGAGTTGTCTCTTGTGCTGGTGAAAGAGTTTGTTTGCTATGACCAGTGCATTCTTTTGGCAAAACTCTGTTAACCTTTGCCCCGCTTCTTTTTGTAATCCAAGGGCAAACTTTTCTGTGAGTTATGTGTCTCTTGACTTCCTACTTTTGCATTCCAATTCCCCTACGATGAAAAAGATGTCTTTTTTTTGATGTTAGTTCTAGAAGTTCTTGTATATTTTCATAGAACCGTTCAACTTCAGCTTCTTTGGCATTAATGGTTGGGGCATAGACTTGGATTACTATGATATTGAATGGTTTGCCTTGGGAACAGAGATCATTCTGTCATTTTTGAGATTGCATTCATGTACTGTATTTAAGACTCTTCACAGCATAGGACTCTTACTTTCACCACCAGACACATCCTCAGATGGGCATTGTTTCTGTTTTGGCTCAGCCTCTTCATTCCTTCTTGAGCTTATTTCTCTGCTCTTCTCCAGTAACATATTGGACATCTACCAACCTGGGGGGGGGGGGTTCATCTTTTAGTGTCATATCTTTTTGCCTTTTTGTACTGTTCATGGAGTTCTCAAGGCAAGAATGCTGAAGTGGTTTGCCATTCTCTCCTCCAGTGGAACATGTTTTATCAGAACTCTTCACCATGACACATCTATCTTGGCCCTACATGGCATGGCTCCTAGTTTCATTGAGTTAGAGGCATGATCCATGTGATCAATTCGTTTAGTTTTCTGTGATCGTGGTTTTCATTCTGTCTGCCCTCTGATGGATGAGAATAAGAGGCTTGTGTAAGCTTCCTGATGGAAGGGACGGGCTACGAATCTAGTTTTGGTGGGCAAGGCCATGCTGAGTGAGTCTTTAATCCAATTTTTGGCTGATGGGTGGGGCAGTGTGGTAATGGCACTAATGGCCACCTCTTTCAAAGGACTTATATGAGGATGCTGGACCTCTCCGGACTATTGTAGTCAATGCCCTTGACCATGTGGCAGGCCACTGTGGACCCATGCCTCCACCAGCGGCTCCCAAGCACACACAGGCAAGTCTGGCTCAGTATCTTGTGAGGTCACTGCTCCTTTTTCCTGGGTCCTCTTGCACACAAGGGTTTGTTTGTGCCTCTGAGAGTCTCTGTTTACCCCGTCCTGTGGAAGTTCTGTAATCAGACCCTGCTGACCTTCAAAGTCGGATTCCCTGGGGATTCTCATTCTCTTTGCTGGATCCCCAGGTTGGGAAGTAGGATTTGGGGTCTAGAACTTTTGCAGCAGTCTGAGAATTTCTTTGGTATATTGTTCTCCAGTTTGTGAGTCGCCTGCCCAAAGACTCTATAGTGGAACTAATGATGATCTCCTTCAAGAGGCCTTATGGTACACACTGCACCTTCCCAGACTGACTGCTGCTTCCAGAGCCTCTGTCTCTTAAAGAGATGGGAAAATTCTTAAAGAGATAGGAATACCACACCACCTTACTTGTCTCCTTAGAAACCTGTGTGCATGTCAAGAAGCAACAGTTAGTACCAGACATGGAATAATGGATTGGTTCCAATTGGGAAAGGAATACGTCAAGCCTGTATATTGTCACCCTGCTTATAAAACTTGTATGCAGATTACATCATGCAGAATGCAGGACTGGATGAAGCACAAGCTAGAATCAAGATTGCCTGGATAAATATCAATAACCTCAGATATGCAGGTGACACCACTTTTATGGCAGAAAGCGAAGAGGAACTAAAGAGACTCTTGATGAAAGTGAAAGAGTAGAATGAAAAAGCTGGCTTATAACTCAACATTCAAAAAACTAAGATCATGGCATCTGGCCCCATTGCTTCATAGCAAATAGATGGGGAAACAATGGAAACAGTGACAGTCTTTATTTTCTTGGACTCCAAAATCACTGTGGATGGTGACTAGAGTCATGAAATTAAAAGACACTTGCTCCTTGGAAGAAAAACAATAACAAATCTAGGCAGTGTATTAAAAAGCAGAGACATCACTTTGTTGACAAATGTCGTTGTGCTCAAATCTATAGTTTTTCCAGTAGTTATGTATGGTTGTGAGAGTGGGACAATAGAGAAGACTGAGTGCCAAAGAACTGACTCCTTGGAACTGTGGTGCTGGAGAAGACTCTTGAGAGTCTTTGGACCACAAGAAGATCAATCCAATTAATCTTGAAGGAAATCAACCCTGACTATTCATTTGAAGGACTGATGCTGACGCTGAAGCTCCATTACTCGGGCCACTTCATGTGAAGAGCCAACTCACTGGAAAAGACACTGATGATGGAAAAGATTGAAGGTAGGAGGAGAAGGGGATGATAGAGGATGAGATAGTTGAATGGCATCAGCGATTTAATGGGCATGAGTTTGAGCAAACTAAGGAAAATAGTGAAGGACAGGGAAAAGTGGCATACTACAGTAAATGGGATCACAAAGAGTTGGACACCACTGAGCAACTGAACAGCAAAAACAACAAGACTCTTGAGACTTCCTAGGACAACAGGGAGATCAAAGCAGTCAATCATAAAGGAAATCACCCCTGAATATTCATTGGAAGGACTGATGCTGAAGCAGAAGCTCCAATACTTTGGTCACTTGATGGAAAGTGCCAACCCATTGGAAGAAACCCTAATACTGGAAAATATTGAGGATAGTAGGAGAAGGTAGTGACAGAGGATGAGATGGTTGAATGGCACTACTGACTTGATGGATGTGAGTTTGAGCAAACTCTGTGAGATAGTGAAGGGAAACCTGGCATGCTGCAGTCCATGGGGTTGCAGAGTCGAACAGGACATAGTGACTGAGCAAAACAACATCTGCATCTGCCTCAGTATGCTGTAAGTTCCTTGTGGGAATTGGAAGTAATACTCATTTCTAGCAATGCTAACTTCAGTAAATAATACAGTGCTTATCATATGGCTGGCATTTACAAACATTTTTTCTGAGTACCCTTAAAATTAATGTAACATAGAATCTCTAGATCAAAACTGAAGGAGTTTAATGGTCAAGAATGCTATAATTCTTTTCCTACATTATTTTATTTAGACCATCATGCTTTTGGCTCTGCATAAAGGCTTATGATCTTCCTGATGACAGGGCTCAGTTGGAGATAAATGGTTATAGACATGAACTCATGCTGTTCCATTTTGGAACAAACAAAAATTGTAACTTGAAGTTAATAAGGGATAAGGTTTAAGAGTTAGTTAATAAGTCAAATTAGAAAAAAAGGGCTTTGAAAGTATTCATAAACCATTGATATGACATTCATTTGACTTCTTTTCTAATTATCTACAATAGATTGTGTCACAAAACTGAAAGATACAAGTAAACAATTCCTTATTATTAAAAAGTTCAAATCATTTCATCTGCATTTAAAAAAATCGTGTTACTCTGAAAATATGTCTTTGTCAGTGACAGGAAACTCAACTCTATTCTGTTTTTATTTAACCACCTGTCTTGTTTTACATTTTCAAATTATTCAGTCTAGAAAACATAAGGTGTTATTTGTTAAATAGCATCCACCTGATGATTCTGATTTTCTTCAGCCTTAAAGTGTCACCCAAGATGGTGTCACCATAACATATTTAGATGCTGTCACCACATCCTTCCAAAGCATATATCAAACAATATAAATGTTCATTTTCTATTCTTACTCTATATCCTGTTCCTTTTTATCACCTTCTTGTCAAGTTCCCATGGGAACTCTAATAGAAAAAAAAGTAATGATAAATTTTCTAGGTGTACCAGTTTACTAATATTTTCACTGTGGGGTTTAATGCTGAGTTTTTACCTCATCACAGATATCGATGTACATTCTTTAACAGGAATAAGATGACATGTTTCATATGAGATTTTAAATTATTTTTCTTTTCTTATGCAACTGAATTATTTGACCTAGCTTTTATGTGAAGCTATTTGACTGTAACCATTTATACCTTTATGAAATGTGATATACACCTTCACTGATCTCAGTAGTTTTGATTGTTTGCTTCTATTCACTAGTCTAATGTCAGGAAAGTGTTAGTCACTCAATTGTGTCTGACTCTTTGTGACCACACAGCCTGTAGCCTACCAGGCTCCTCTGTTCACGGGATTCTCCAGGCAAGAATATTGAAGTGGGTTGCCATTTCCTTCTCCAGATCTTCCCAACCCAGGGACCGAACCTGGGTCTCCTGCATTGCAGCCAAATTCTTTACCATCTTAGCCACTAAAAGAAAAAGTAACAAATAAGGGAAACCTGGAGAATTTTCTTATGACAAAGTAGTAGTGGTATGACAGTAATAAGCACAAGCAATTAGTTTTAGAAAAACTTAATCTCTTTAATACTGCTCTTCTAATATTGCAAATTATCTATATATACAAAGTAAAACTCATTAGAAGTCAAAACAAAAAATAAGATGGTGTTATGAGTCTGTGAAATGATGCTTGTTTTTAAACTACTTTGTTGCTTCTGTTTTCTCCTCTACTAACCTTTCAAACGGAGAAGGCACTGGAGACCCACTCCAGTACTCTTGCCTGGAAAATCCCATGGATGGAGGAGCCTGGTGGGCTGCAGTCCATGGGGTCGCTAAGAGTTGGACACAACTGAGCGACTTCACTTTCACTTTTCACTTTCATGCATGGAGAAGGAAATGGCAGCCCACTCCAGTGTTCTTGCCTGGAGAATCCCAGAGATGGGGGAGCCTGGTAGGCTGCCGTCTATGGGGTCGCACAGAGTCGGACATGACTGAAGTGACTTAGCAGCAGCAACCTTCCAAAGGGAAAGATCGGTTGTTATCCATAAATTAAAAGCATGTAAAATTACATTTCATAAGTCTAACTTCCCACGAAAAAGCAAAAAAAAAAAAAAAAACAACAAACAAAAAAAAAACCGAAAAAGTAATGACAAAGGCAGATCAAAAAAACCCTCATTTAATGAAGTATCTTAAGAGAAATTTAAAAAATAATATTGTAGGTTAATTAATAAAAGCAGATCACCTATTTTTCCACATTTTTACTTGTATGAAGATTCTATTTTTGACAATTAAAAATAAAAAAATGTTTGTCAGTTGGAACTTTCCTAGTGACTCAGATGGTAAAGAATCTGCCTACAATGCAGGAGATCATTATTTTGCTTCACAAAACAAATATCTTATTAAAATTGCCTGAAGCAGAATTCATTTGAATTTTCAGTTAAACAACAGCAGCTCCCACTTGCTTTCCAATCAAGCCCCAGTCATTTTCTGGTTGAAATATCAAAGATTTTACCTGAGTCTGCCACCACCAATTGGAACACAACAGAGACAATAGAGGTTAATGAGCTCCTCTGTGGAGAAGGAGCGTTTAAATCCAGTTAAGGGCTTTCCTTGTGGCTCAGCTGGTAAAGTACCCACCTGCGATGCGGGAGACCGGGGCTTGATCCCTGGGTTGGGAAGATCCCCTGGAGAAGGGAAAGGCTACCCACTCCAGTATTCTGGCCTGGAGAACTCCATGGACTGTACAGTCCATGGGGTCACAAAGAGTTGGACATGACTGAGTGACTTTCACATTTCACACAAGGGACTTCCCAGGTGGTGACAATATTAAAGAATCTCTCAGGCAACGTAGGAGGCGCAAGAGACAAGGATCCAATCCCTAGGTTGGGGAAGATCCTCTGGAGAAGGAAATGGCAATCCATTCCAGTATTCTTGGAGAATCCCATGGACAGAGAAGCCTGGTGGTCTCTAGTTCACAGGGCTGCAAAGACTCAGACACGACTGAGTGACTAAGCATAGCATGAGCATATGCACATGTGTAAGAGTTTCCTATAATGTGTTCCAAAAACCCCTAATTTCCTAGACTTTCAGCTTTAGCATCAGTTCTTCCAATGAGTATTCAGGGTTGATTTCCTTTAAGGTTGACTAGCTTGATCTCCTTGATGTCCAAGAGACTCTCAGGAGTCTTCTCCAGCACCACAGTTCAAAGGCATCAATTCTTTGGTGCTCTGCCTTCTTTTTGGTCTAGCTCTCACAACCTTATGTGACCACTTGAAAGGCCATAGACTAGATTATATGGACAAAGGCAGAGTAATGTCTCTGCTCTTCAATACACTGTCTAGGTTTGTCACAGCTATCCTGTCAAGAATCAATCTTCTTCTGATTTCATGACTGCAGTCACCATCTGCAGTGATTTTAGAGTCCAAGAAGAGGAAATCTATTACTACTTCCACCTTTTCCCATTCTATTTGCCATGAAGTAATACAGCCAGATGCCACAACCTTAATTTTTTAATATTTAGTTTTAAGCTGGCTTTTTCAACCCTCCTCTTCACCCTTACCAAGAGGCTCTTTAGTTCCTCTTTGCTTTCTGCCATTAGAGTGGAGTCGAGTCATCCACATATCTGAGGTTGTTGATATTTCTCCTCCCTGTCTTGATTCCAGCTTGTAACTCATCTGGTCCTGCCTTTCTCATGATGTGCTCAGCATATAGGTTAAATAAACAGGGTGACAACAGACAGCCCTGTCGTACTCCTTTCTCAGTCCTGAATTAATCTGTTGTTCCATATGTGGTTCTAACTTTTAGAACAATAACTAATTAGAACCCAGTTAGAGATGCTATTTAGGAGAGTTTAAAAATCAAGAACAACATTTATGCTGGTGATATGGATTTGAGAACCATTAGCCTATTTAGAATTATTAAATATACAGGAAATTATTAGATATTGGTCCAGGGAGACCAGAGTATAATAAGACAAGGATCTGAGACTACCATGCTAGAGAATATCAATGTTTAAAAAACATACAAAAATATTTCAAAAGCAACATGAAAAGGCATGAATCAGATATGTAGAGGAAAACAATAAATATTAGGAAAAGATTATTTTTAATAATTAATAATATTGCATTCTAGGTAACAGTTTGATATATATTGACATAGAGGAGGTCAAATGACAAAAAGAACACAATCATATATTTAAGAAAAGAATTACTGAACTATAAGAATGTTGCATGCTTACACTTATGATTTTTCTAGAATCATTCCTAATTTATTAGAGCAAATCAAAGTTAAATAGCAAGTGTTTTCTTGTCTATACCACTTTTGTATGCATGTGTGTGTAAAATATGCTTTTGAATGTATTAAATTATTTTTAATAATCAATTTATACAGAAGTCTGATTCTATTATAATCAGAGTCAATTATTATGCTATGGTAGTTAGCAGTAGAAAAGTGTCTTTATAAAATATTAAAATGGCTCCCAGGGACTTACACTAGATTCATTAATTTTTTAAACTTATAATTATGAGGAAGTTTATACATTTGTAAAGTGCACAGAATAGCATAACAAATGTTCATGAACTCATCATGAAGTGTCAATAATTATTAAATCATTTTATCTGCAATATTTTAAAATATACATTTATAATAAGAATTCTATTTAAGAAAATGAGCTACCACATTATTATGGTTCCCCAAAAAATGAGATTTTTAAAACAAATCAACACTAATAGGATATGTGACATGAAATCTCAGATAATTCAACATTTTTGACTTATGGTTCAATTTAATACCTTCAAATACTCAGTGTTCAAATTTAAATGTTTCATAAGGGTGTGCATGTGTGGTTTCTATTCAGTATGTATGTTTATTTCTTAATGGCTTAGAATTGTTTTAATCAGGATCTCATAAACTTTAAATGTTTCAATTGATTAATGTATCTCTGAAATTTATTTTATTCTATAGAGTTCTCCTTGATAACTTTTGTTTCCCTTGAACATTTTGTTGAAGAACTTGGATGATGTTTTTCATAGGGTCCTTACAATCTGAAAAAGTTTAACTACATCTTCATGCTTTCATTAACTCAATCTATCTCCATATTTCATATATATTTTATGCTTTAATAAAGATTTTGTATAAAAATTTATTTCATATTTTTTCTTCGATTTTTTCCAATTTTTGTTTAAGGATAACTCTGCATGTATGTGTGTTTGTGCTCAGTCATGTGCAACTCTTTGCAACGCTATGGACTGTAGCCCAACAATTTTAGGTGGTGGTCATTAATCAGGAGCTACGTAGTAAATGATTCAGAGAAGGCACTGGTACCCTACTCCAGTACTCTTGCCTGGAAAATCCCATGAACAGAGGAGCTTGGAGGGCGGCAGTCCATGGGGTCGCTAAGAGTCGGACACGACTGAGCGACTTCACTTTCACTTTTCACTTTCATGCATTGGAGAAGGAAATGGCAACCCACTCCAGAATTCTTGCCTAGAGAATCCCAGGGATGGGGGAGCCTGGTGGGCTGCCATCTATGGGGTCACACAGAGTTGGACACGACTGAAGCGGTTAAGCAGCAGCAGCAGCAGCAGTAATTGATTGGGTCTCTTTTTGAGATAGTTGGCACTCTCCATCCTCAGGTTCTACATGTGTGGACTCAATGAAGCATACGTGGAAAATATTTGAAAAACAATTCCAGAAAGTCCCCAAAAAGGAAAACTTGAATTTGCTGTGCACAAGCAACAATTTCCATAGCATTTACACTATATTTATAATTATTTACATAGCATTTACATTGTAATGAATAATCTCAAAATTATTTTAAGTGTATACCAGGATATGTGTAAGCTATATGCAAATACTACACCATTTTATAAAAGGGACCTGAACATTCATGATTTTTGGTATCTGCAAGGGTCCTAGAACCAATCCCCCTTGTCTATCAAGGGACAATTTTATTAACAGACACTGATGTCATTACATCTATTCCACTGGATCATGGAGAAAGCAAGAGAGTTCCAGAAAAACATCTATTTCTGCTTCATTGACTATGCCAAAGCCTTTGACTGTGTGGATCACAATAAACTGTGGAAAATTCTGAAAGAGATGGGAATACCAGATCACCTGACCTGCCTCTTGAGAAACCTGTATGCAGGTCAGGAAGCAACAGTCAGAACTGTACATGGAACAAAAGACTGGTTCCAAATAGGAAAAGTAGTACGTGAAAGCTGTATATTGTCACCTTGTTTATTTAACTCATATGCAGAGTACATCATGAGGAACGCTGGGCTGGAAGAAGCACAAGATGGAATCAAGATTGCTGGGAGAAATATCAATAACCTCAGAAATGCAGATGACACCACCCTTATGGCAGAAAGTGAAGAGGAACTCAAAAGCCTCTTGGTGAAAGTGAAAGAGGAGAGTGAAAAGGTTGGCTTGAAGCTCAACATTCAGAAAACAAAGATCATGGCATCTGTTCCCATCACTTCATGGGAAATAGATGGAAAAACAGTGGAAACAGTGTCAGACTTTATTTTCTGGGGCTCCAAAATCACTGCAGATGCTGATTGCAGCCATGAAATTAAAATGTGCTTACTCCTTGGAAGGAAAGTTATGACCAAGCTAGATAGAATATTAAAAAGCAGAGACATTACTTTGCCAACAAAGGTTCATCTAGTCATGGCTCTGGTTTTTCCCGTGGTCATGTATGGATGTGAGAGTTGGACTGTGAAGAAAGCTGATTGCCGAAGAATTGATGCTTTTGAACTGTGGTGCTGGAGAAGACTCTTGAGAGTCCCTTGGACTGCAAGGAGATCCAACCAGTCCATTCTAAGGGAGATCAATCCTGGGTGTTCATTGGAAGGACTGATGCTAAAGCTGAAACTGCAATAATTTGGCCACCTCATGCGACGAGTTGACTCACTGGAAAAGACTCTGATGCTGGGAGTGATTGGGGGCGGGAGGAGATGGGGACGACAGAGAATGAGATGACTGGATGGCATCACCAACTCGATGGACATGAGTTTGAGTGAACTCCGGGAGTTGGTGATAGACAGGGAGGCCTGGCGTGCTGTGATTCATGGGGTTGCAAAGAGTCAGACACAACTGAGTGACTGAATTAAACTGAACTGACTGATTCTTATATTAAATATTATAGAATGATCACATTGTTATTTTATATCTCCTCCTTATTGAAAAATTAGAATAATTTTATTAAAAGAAACTTTTTATCAATAATTTGGTTACTCTAAAGCACAAATTATAGAGGGAGCAGCAGGATAAATAATGGATCTTCCAATGTACTTATCAGATCTTTATAATCAACTTTTTCTTTAAACAGTTTCAGAGTTACAGAAAAATTTGTGAAAAAAGTACAGAGATTTCCCTTAATTGAGCCCAAACACTATTTTGCTTTTACTGATTTCAAACTTTAGCATATTAGTTACAATTGATAAACCAATACTGTTACATTCTTATTTACTAAATTGTTTACTTTATTACTCAGATTTCCTTTTTACTCAGTATCCTTTCTGTTTCAGAATCCTATCCAGGATACCATCCAAATTTAATCACCATGTCTTTAGGTTAGACTTGCTCGTGACAATTTCTTGGAAGGTCTTATGTTATCGATTACCTTGACAGTTTTGAAGTGTACTGATCAAGTATTTTCTAGAATGCTTGTCATGGTTAGACTGGGCTTATGGGTTTTTGAAAGATAGACCACAGAGGTAGAGTACCTTTTTATCACATCATATCAGTGGCACATACTTTCAACATGACTTATCACTGTTGATGTTGACATTGATCACTTTGCTGTGGTAGTATTTGTCAAGTTCCTTTACTGTAAAGATGTTCTTTTTATTTCCCCTTTATAGTACTCCGAGAAATAAATGACACTATTCAGTCCATACTTAGAGTGTAGAGTCATACTCTACATCCTTGAGGGTTGAATATTTGCATAAGTCATTTGGAATATTTTGGCAAAAGCTTTATCTCTTCTCCCAAATTATTTGCTTATTTATTTATTCAATCGCTTCTTTAAATCAGTGTGGATTCATTGATATTTATTATTTGGATTATGATTCAGTACTTCTTTCTTTATGCAAATTGTTTCAGCTTTGGCTTTTGAGGACTCTTTTACTTTGCTCCTATGTCCCTTTAATATGCTCCGTCAAAGGAAGACCTTTTGTACGTCTCTCCTTTCTGGCATTATAAGATGTTGAGGCTCATTTTATATGTGTCCTGCCCTAGTTCTCAAATCCGTTATTTGTCTGAGGAGCCTGGGATTCTTTTATTAAAAAGTGGTAATAGAAACAAAGTTCTGCAAACTAGATGTGTTCATTGTTTATAAATATTTCCCTAATTCTCTGTATCTATGTTAGCTTAAATAAGAGTTCATATGGATGTCAGTAACTCTAATCCATTGCCACATGGTTCATTCTTACCTCCTCCCCTACTCTTGTAAACTTCCAGTCTAGTAGTGAGAACGTGGTTCTCAACATTTGCCACACATTTACCTAATTATGTGATTCTAATACTTATGTATAGTAGTATCAGAATTGTTAACCTAAACTCACTTTAGCAACTAGATCATAGTACTTATATATTGTCTTTACTCTTATTTTTTCAGACATTATTTATTTCTAAAATAACTTGGATCAGCATCTCTCTCCCCACCTGCCACTGTTAGTGAGGCTGTTTTGTTTATAGCAAAGTTAGATTGCAGCATTACAGTCTGCATTCCATCTAAAGTTAGATATTCTCCTGACGCTTACTTCTGTTGACACTATTGCAGATGACACGATCCTATACATGGAAAATCCTAATGATGCTACCAGAAAACTAATACAGATATCAGTGAAAGGGGTAAAGTTGTAGCATACAAATTAATACACAGACATCTCTTGTAGTTCCATACACGAAGAATGAAAGATCAGAAAGAGAAATTAAGGAAACTATTCTACTTACCATTGTATCAAAAAGAGTAAAATACCTCAGAATGAACCTACCTAAGGAAACCAAAGATCTTTTCTCCAAAAATTATGTCACTAGTGAAATAAATAAAAGATGACACAAACATGTGGGAATATACACCATGTTCTAAGATGGAAGGAATCAATATTGTCAAAATGACTACACAAGGTAATCTACAGATTCAATGAAACCCTTATCAAATTACCAATGGTATTTTTCACAGAACTCGAACAGAGAAACATTTATAATTTGTATGGAGACACACAAAAAACCAAATAGTAAAAAAATCTTGATAAAGAAGAACAGAGCTGGAGGAATCATTCTCCTTGATGTAAGATATAATGCAAATCTACAGTGATCAAAAACTGCATGATACTGGCCCCAAAACAAAAATGTAGATTAATGAAACAAGATAGAAGCCAAGAAATAAATCCATGCATCTATGGTCTATTAATCTATGACAAAAGAAGCAAGAATATATGAAGTAAAAGGCAGTCTCTTCAAAAAGTGGTGCTAGGAAAACTGGATAGCTACATGGAAAAGAATAAAGTTATGATATTTTCATAAAACCATTCACAAAAATAAACTAAAAATGGATTAAAGACCTAAATGTTGAGACACTCTTAGAGGAAAATAGGCAAAACACTTTTTGACCTAAATTGCAGTAAGATTCTTTTTGACCCACCTCCTAGAGGAATGGAAAACGTAAAAGCTTATGCACAGCAAGGAAACAATTTTAAAAAATCATAAAAAGACAAATAGAGTGGGAAAAAATATTTGCAAAAAAAGCAAAGAATCAACAAGCAAAGGATTAATCTCCAAAATATAGAAACAGCCCTTGAAGTTCTGTCAACAAAAAAAAGAAAAAAAAAAAAATCAAAAAAAGGGCAAAAGATCTAAACCAACATTTCTCTAAAGAAGACATACAGATTGCCAAAAAAACATTTGAGAAGATGCTCAACATCATTAATTATCAGAGAAATGCAAAGCAAAATTACCATGAGGTATCACCTCACATCAGGCCGAATGGCCATCATCAAAAAGTCCACAAATAATAAATGCTGTATAGGATGTGGAGAAAAGGGACCCTTCCTACACTGTGGTGGGAATGTAAATTGATACAGCCACTATGGAGAACAGGGTGGTGATTCCTTGAAAAACTAAAAATAGAGCTATCATATGATCCAGGAATCCCTCTCTGAGGCATATATCCAGAGAAAACCATGATCTAAAAAGATATATGCATCTTAGTGTTCACTGAAGCTCTATTTGCAAGAGTCAAGAGATTTAAGCAGCCTAAATATCGATTGACAGATGAATGGAGAAAGAAGATATGGTACATATATACAACGGAATATTATTCACCCATAAAAAAGAATAAAATAATGGCATTTGTAGCAACGTGGATAGACCTAGAGATTTTCATACTAAGTGAAGTTCAGTTCAGTTCAGTTCAGTCGCTCAGTCGTGTCCGACTCTCCGAGACCCCATGAATCACAGCACGCCAGGCCTTCCTGTCCATCACCAACTCCCGGAGTACACTCAACCTCATGTCCACAGAGTCGGTGATGCCATCCAGCCATCTCGTTCTCCGTCGTCCCCTTCTCCTCCCGCCCCCAACCTTTCCCAGCATCAGAGTCTTTTCCAGTGAGTCAACTCGTCGCATGAAGTGGCCAAAGTATTGCAGTTTCAGCTTTAGCATCAGTCCCTCCAATGAACGTCCAGGATTGATCTCCTTTAGAATGGACTGGTTGGATCTCCTTTCAGTATAAGGGACTCTCAAGAGTCTTCTCCAACACCACAGTTCAAAAGCATAAATTCTTCGGCGATCAGCTTTCTTCACAGTCCAACTCTCACATCCATACATGACCACAGGAAAAACCATTGCCTTGACTAGACGGACCTTGGTTGGCAAAGTAATGTCTCTGCTTTTTAATATACTATCAAGGTTGGTCATAACTTTCCTTTCAAGGAGCAAGCGTCTTTTAATTTCATGGCTACAATTAGCATCTGCAGTGATTTTGGAGCCCCAAAAAATAAAGTCTGACACTGTTTCCACTGTTTTTCCATCTATTTACCATGAAGTGATGGGACCAGATGCATGATCTTTGTCTTCTGAATGTTGAGCTTCAAGCCAACCTTTTCACTCTCCTCTTTCACTTTCATCAAGAGGCTTTTGAGTTCCTCTTCACTTTCTGCCATGAGGGTGGTGTCATCTGCATATCTGAGGTTATTGATATTTCTCCCGGCAATCTTGATTCCAGCTTGTGCTTCTTCCAGCCCAGCGTTCCTCATGATGTACTCTGCATGTAAGTTAAATAAGCAAGGTGGCAATATACAACCTTGACGTACACCTTTTCCTATTTGGAACCAGTCTGTTGTTCCATGTCCAGTTCTAACTGTTGCTTCCTGACCTGCATACAGGTTTCTCAAGAGGCAGGTCAGGTGGTCTGGGATTCCCATCTCTTTCAGAATGTTCCACAGTTTATTGTGATCTACACAGTCAAAGGCTTTGGCATAGTCAATGAAGCAGAAGTAAGTCAGGCTAAAAAAAGTATCATATATAATCACGTCTGTGGATTCTATAATTTTTTTTAAAATTTATACAAGTGAATTGATTTGCAAATCAGAAACAGACTTACAGATTTTGAAAACAAACTTCTGGTTACCAAAGGAGCGACTTGGTGGGAAGGGAAAAATCAGGAGCCTGGAATGAACATACACACATTATTATATATAAGATATATAATCAACATGTATAGCACAAGCAATTCTGTTCAATATTCTGTGGTAATCTATAAAAGAAAATAATCTAAAATGGATTGTAAAGTAATTATCTTCAAGTTAAAAATATAATTAAATTTAAAAACGAATCTAAAAAGGAATGAATATATGTGTATGTATATATATATATAGGCTTCTCAGGTGGCTAGCTGTAAAGAATCTACCTGCCAATGCAGGAGACACAAGTTCAATCCCTGGGTCACGAAGATCCCCTGGAGAAGGAAATCACACCCCACTCCAGTGTTCTTGCCTGGGAAATCCCATGGACAGAGGAGCCTGGCAAGCTACAGTCCTGGGCTTGTAAAAGAGCTGGACACGACTTAGCAACTAAACAGTGTCATATATATACCATTACAGTGTCCAAGAAGATAATCTCCACACCCTAAAATTTCTCTTGTGCCTCACCTATTCAACCTTCACTCTCCTATCCCTAAATCCCATGTTAAACACTATCTTTATTCTCAATATAGATTTTGCCTTTTCCAGAGTATCATATAATTGAGATCGTAGAGTGGGTAATTTCTCAGACTGGCTTCTTTCAGTTAGCAATGAATTACTAGATTCACTTATGCATTCTCATAACTGGACAATTCATTTTTGTTTTATGTTTTTCATTGAAAAATAATACCTCAGTTAATCCACTTACCAATTGAAGGGCATCATGGTTACTGACAGTTCATGAGGAATGAAAATAAAGATGCTATAAAAATTTGTGTACAGATTATTGTTTGTGAAAAAGTTTTCAAATTGGTTGGATAAATACTTGGGAGAATTGCACGTTAAGACTATGTTTAGCTTTGTAATAAATTGTACAAATATCAAGAGTGGCTTACCACTATTATCTATGAAAGAAATTTCTTGTTCTGCATCCTCACCAGCTATTGATATCATCCTCTTTTTTTTTTTTTTAAACTTTAAACATTCTAATTGGTGCCTAGTGACATCCCACTTTTTATTTGCAATTCGAGTACATCATGAGGAACGTTGGGCTGGAAGAAGCACAAGCTGGAATCAAGATTGCCAGGAGAAATATCAATAATCTCAGATATGCAGATGACACCACCCTTATGGCAGAAAATGAAGAGGAACTCAAAAGCCTCTTGGTGAAAGTGAAAGAGGAGAGTGAAAAGGTTGGCTAGAAGCTCAACATCAGAAGACAAAGATCATGGCATTTGGTCCCATTACTTCATGGGAAATAGATGGGGAAACAGTGGAAACAGTGTCAGACTTTATTTTGTTGGTCTCCAAAATCACTGCAGATGCTGATTGCAGCCATGAAATTAAAAGATGCTTACTCCTTGAAAGGAAAGTTATGACCAACCCAGATAGCATATTAAAAAACGGAGACATTACTTTGCCAACCAAGGTCCATCTAGTCAAGGCTATGGTTTTTCCCGTGGTCATGTATGGATGTGAGAGTTAGACTGTGAAGAAAGCTGATCACCGAAGAATAGATGCTTTTGAACTGTGGTGCTGGAGAAGACTCTTGAGAGTCCCTTGGACTGCAAGGAGATCCAACCAGTTCATTCTAAAGGAGATCAATCCTGGGTGTTCATTGGAAGGACTGATGCTAAAGCTGAAACTCCAGTACTTTGGCCACCTCATGCGACGAGTTGACTCACTGGAAAAGAGTCTGATGCTGGGAGGGATTGGGGTCAGGAGGAGAAGGGGATGACAGAGAATGAGATGGCTGGATGGCATCACTGACTTGATGGACATGAGTTTGAGTGAACTCCGGGAGTTGGTGATGGACAAGGAGGCCTGGCGTGCTGTGATTCATGAGGTCACAAAGAGTCAGACACAACTGAGCGACTGAACTGAACTGAACTGAATGATAAATACCACTGATAATTTCTTCATATGCTTATCTGCCATTTATGTATTTCACTTGGTGAAGTATCTCTAGGTCTTTTGTCTATATTTTAATATTTTAATTGAGTTGTATTTTTTATGGTTGAGCTTTACTCTTGAGGGATCTTTGTGTATTTTGGATACAATTACTTTATCAGAAATGTGTTTTGTTGCAAATAATTTCTTATAGATTATGGCTTGTTATTATATTTTTAACAGTGTTTTTCTCACAGAGGAAGTCTTTAATGAGTAATGTTTAACTCATTGAAAAACTTAAACTCATTGCTAAACCTATGGCCATCTAGATCTTTTCTGTTTCCTTTCAGCAATTTACAATTTTGTGTTTTACAAATTTGGCTTTATTATCCATTTGACTTAATTTGGGGGAAAAGTCTATGTTCTGTGTCTTGTTTCATTCTTTTTAGCATATGAATGTCCCACTGGTCTAGTATCATTTGCTGAAAAGATCATCCTTTCTACACTGAATTGCTTTGAGTCTTTGGTAACAAAGACCAGTTGACTGTATTCTTGTGGGTCTATTCTGGGGCTCTATATTTTGTTCCTCTGTTATACTGTGCTCATTCTTTCACAAACAACACGCTACCTTGACTGTTGCAGTTTTCTAGTAAAATCTTGAAATGCAGTAGTTAGTGAGTTCTCCAAATTTTCTTATTCAGTACTGTGTTAGATTTTCTAGGTCTTTTAGAGGAAAAGCTTGAGCGATGGGTTGAGAGTGAGAGTGAAATACTATGTAAATTAGCAAAAGGTGCAAAGTGACCTAGGAATAATCTACACACGCTCTACATTTTCAAAATGATTCTGAGAGGACTTAGTCGACATCATGGTAATTGGGTAGGTAAATAAGTTATTTCTGTAACTTAATTTGATCAGAACTTTACCCTCATGACTTCACTGAAATTAAGAGAAGAATACCCTTGTACTTCTGATGTCTACCTGTAATTTTGGAAAATTGCTTTGAACACTGTGTCAGAGAGATGAGTAAATAAGAAAAGTTAGAACTTATGAAACCAGAAGTTTAAACTTTAAAGGGAAGGAAATCTTATAATTTTACTATAATAACAAGAGACTATTCCTCACAAAGGTGAAAAAAAAAATCTAGAAATACACTTTATTTTCCCTGAGGAGGGTTAATACCAAAAGTATTTTTAGAAACCAGTCCGACATAGACACTGATCAAACCAAAGCATATCTCCCTAGACTGCCTCAATGGTTCATACTCACTGTACCTCAGGACTAGTTCTCTCTTTTTTTTGTCACAAATCATGAGAGTGGAAGATTCTAATTCCCTTCCAACTAATCAGAGTGATGTCACTAGTAAATCAATTACCTTTAAGTGCCAAACTAAATAAACAGTCTCTTGTAATCTGATCTTACATATCTGTGATCTTTGAAATGATTTTTCTAACTTAGGTTTAGTTTTTCAGAAAGTGAAACTGATGAATACATTTTCTGTTCACTGAGTTTCTTTTCACTAGATAAGAACTAAAAAGGAATTTCTGTCAAAGGGAAAAAATGATTTATTTTATGTGATGTGACGGTTTCATCCATCATAAAATTAGCTTGCAGTAATTCAGCTCTTAAAAGGGTCTCTTAAAAGAATCTTGGTAAGTTGACGGGACTATTTTTATAGTTTTGTTTTAAGAATTACGCTGATTTGTTAGTTTCTTTTCTAAAACACTTGGGCAATTTGAAAAGAGCAAAACACATAAAGATAAATTCAACTTGTATGAGATGAATCATACACTAATCCCCAGTGGATAAAATGAGACTTTGAATTGTAAACATTTTAGCTGATACCAAATATAAATCTAAATTTCTGATAGTGTTATTTCAAGTACAGTATGGCATCAATAAGGAAACATTTTTTGTCAGATCAGGAATATAACCTTACTTGTAAACAAATCAGAATTATTAAGCATTTATAATATGCAAATTACTGCCATAGATGTGACAAGATGCTATGGAGATTACACTGAAAGAATGCCCATAGAAATCTCATGAAGTCAAATTTATGTAGATATAGACATTTTGCTTGCAATAAATGTTGTGTAACATTAACTGTGGAAAAATGATTTCTGAAATTTTAATATCATTAATTACAAACAAAAACAAATTAAGAACAACTGGATCAATAAAAGCCAGTCTGTATGTCTGAAAAGTTTTTCCATTTTCTTTAGATACTCTGACGTGCTACATAATAAATTTAGGGATGAGACTGTTAGAAAGAGAGCCAACATGAAACTGCATATTTAAATATTTTGGACACTATTGAGAAACAATGGTATGATTTAAAAAAAATAAACAAACACCTTTCCTTGAGAAACAAAGTTGAACAGAAGGTGGTCAGAGAATTCCTTCTAGTAATGGAGTTCTTTAGAACTTCAAATAAAACCTCAAAACCTCAAAATTTGAGAACAAAACCTCAAAATAAAGCTGACTAGTATTATGCAAAGCACGGAATTAAGAATAAAACAAAATAAAAAATCTTCTATATTAAAAAGTCTACCTATCCAACAAAATATACATTAAGGAATCAAATAAAAAAACCTGATTATGTGATTAATCACCCAAATATATTTTCTCAGTCATCATTTTAATGCAATAATGTTACAGTTCAATGTATTAGAAATCTATCTGGCTATGATTTGTTAACTCTCCCTCATAATCTCCATTAAAAAAAAATGGATTTAGATAGCTTTCCTTCTTATCTGGTTAATGTCTCATAAATACAAATAATATACATCTTTCTTTCCCCGGCTGCCTCTTTGTGGGAGTTCTGATGGAAGAAAAGAAGACATTGGACAAATGGGAATTATTTATGGAATTAATGAATATAAGGGAAGGCATCATTATTTTTACTGATTACAGTAAAAGACGTTTTCTCTTGAAGATCACTTTGGAAATTCACAAACCAGCATAGATTTCATTATGGTAACTTTCCTTGTTTAGTAGCAGGCATTTCATCAATGACAGTTGACTTGAAAGCATTAAACGTACTTCAATTTGCCAGAATAAGACACTTTTCTTCTTGCACTTCTTAATGTACATGAAGAAGTATTACCTTTTCCCCAAATTTTGATCTACGGTGTTTGATATTATGCATTTTCTCAGACAATTATGCAGTGAAAAAAAATCAATTTCTAATCATTCCTAGAATAAAGATATTGAGCATAGAAAATTCAATAGATGCTAAGAATTCTGACTACTTAGGTGAAACAGGTTTCTGTAATTCATTTCTTATTATCTTTCTAAATTCACTTAATTATATTATTCTCTAATATACAGACATTGGTATTTGTGTATAATTGCTATAGATAGTGACATTTATTAAGTACTTATGCTAAAGCTGAAACTGCAATACTTTGGCCACCTCATGCGACGAGTTGACTCACTGGAAAAGACTCTGATGCTGGGAAAGGTTGGGGGCGGGAGGAGAAGGGGACGACCGAGAATGAGATGGCTGGATGGCATCACCGACTCGATGGACATGAGTTTGAGTGAACTCCAGGAGTTGGTGATGGACAGGGAGGCCTGGCGTGCTGTGATTCATGGGGTCGCGGAGAGTCGGACACGACTGAGCGACTGAACTGAACTGAACTGAACTGATCCTACTCAAAATATATGCTTTTGCTCATGTAACACTTAGCACCATCCTCTGTGTGTGTGTGTGTGTGTGTGTGTGTGTGAGTATGTCTGTTCCAGATAAGGAGTTTCTGGTCTCTCTGACACCATAATTTAGTGACAGAAAATAGGAAGTATGAGTTCATTAAGTCAATCAAGATATCTTACTTGAATTAGCACAGTGGGCAGCAGAATAGATGCTCCTGCCCTCAAAGATCTTACAAATCAAATGCAAATTAGGCATGTTGGATTATATACTACAGAGTGAGAATTCAAGCTCCAAATACAGACAAAATACATTATATGATATCTGCCTGGATATAGGCAGTTACAGAGTCTATGAGACGGGTCTCTGGGAGGAAGCTGCCCTCGCACAGCAGAACTGGGGAACAGCCAGTGCACTGCAGTCTCTGAAGGGACTGCAGATTAAGACTCAGTCCCCAAGGTCTCAGGCAAAGCTGTATTTCAGCCTAGGTATCTTCATTTGGAGGGGTCTTTGTGTGTGTGTGTTAGTCATTTGGTCATGTCTGACTCTTTGTGACCCCATAATTGGTAGATGGCCAGGCGCCTCTGTCCATGGAATTCTCTAGGCAAGAATCCTGGAATGGGTTGCCACCTCTTCCTTCAGGGATCTTCCCAACCTGGGGATCAAACCCAAGACTCCTGAGTTGCAGGCAGATTCTTTTTCCTCTGAGCTATATATCAATCGAGTTCAAAATAAGCAGTTGTTACAATTAATAATCTAGAAAACATTTTTCAACATTTTTACTCTTCTTTAGATAAACTAAAACTGGAAAAATCTAGATTATGATGAAAATTTATAAGTAAGACAATTGTTTTCCAGATTTACTATAGATGTTTATGATTAACTTTCTAATATGTGAATATTATCTTTTCACATACAATTAAAAATAATTTTAAAAATTATACACCTTTGTCAACTATTTACAAATCATTTATTTATCATAACAACTATTTATTTTGAAGTTAATTACATAGTTACCATAATACTTGCTAGTGACAGAAACAGAAAACCAACTGCTTTCTATGACACAGTTTAAATGCAGGAAAAAGTGTGTATATATACTTAGTGTGATTTACTGAATCATCAACCTTTAGCATCTGTGAGTACTACTCAGTATTTTTTCATAGAGAGAAAGCTATCAGTTAATTAGGGTAATGAATTAAATGGATTTCCTCATAAGTGTTTCCACTAAAATTGTCATTATTTTTCAAATTCTCACTTATTTACCTTTGAACATGCTGTCCCCTCCATTGAAAAGGCTGCTCAGCTATTATGCTGAGAAATTACCTCTACTTTTTTTTCAAGATTCCAGGAGAAGCAGGGATTTCCCTGGAAATATTTTCAAATTATTTCTCATTAAAGAGTCAGGTAGCCCTACATTTGTGCTCAAAATCTCCCTCTCTAAACTATTATTATTAATCTTTTTACACAAACATCAGTCACAGCTGACAATTATTAAGCACCTTGTTATTATATGCTAGGCCTTGTTTACATCAAGTTACAAATATTAAATTATTTAATCCTCTTAATATTCTATGCGCTAGGGACTAATATTTCCTTCCATTTTATAAATGTGAAAGAAGCTTGTAGAGTTTGAGTAATTCATATGAAGCAACATAGCAGCTAAAAACGTCAGGATACAAACTTAAGCATTTTGGCTTCAAACGTCATGCTTTTCTGGACTTCACTTATTTCTCAATCATCGATCATTGTATTTTGGTTGCTAATACAATAAGTGGTTAGTTCTTGCTCTCAGAATTATGTCCATTTTACCTTTCTATTCTTAGTATAGAGCACCAATTCTTGGAACATAATATTACTTATTCTGTTTTCTAATAAATGAATGATATTTAAAATGGAAATACTGTTTAGCTTGACATTTAGAGGACTGTCTAACTATATCGGACATCTTTTTATAGCAGGGCATTTAGTGATAAGTAGATGGAATACCGTGGAGAAGACAATGGCAACCCACTCCAGTACTCTTGCCTGGAAAATCCCATGGAGAGAAGAGCCTTGTGGGCTGCAGTCCATAGGGTCACGAAGAGTCGGACACGACTGAGCGACTTCACTTTCATGCATTGGAGGAGGAAATGGCAACCCACTTCAGTATTCTTGCCTGGAGAATCCCAGGGACAGGGGAACCTGGTGGGCTGCCGTCTATGGGGTCGCACAGAGTCGGACACGACTGAAGCGACTTAGCAGCAGCAGCAGCAGCAGCAGCAGAAGGAACACTGCATGTTTCTAATCGCTTAGGTCCTCTGCTTCTTTGAAGATCCATAGCAGCTTATTTTTCACCTGAGAGTAGTTACCAGCATTATTTGGTATTTGATTGTGTATTCTTGTTAGATTAATAAATCATGGAAACTGAAAATTGAAATATTGAATAAATCCAAAATTTGTTTCAGTTCTGCCATTCTATCCATAAAGTTCAAAGTGCTGGTTGTCTGAGTTCATAAAATTTCCACTAGATAGATAGGTTAGAGCCACTCCATAGAATCAATGTCACACAAACCATGTGGGGTGATGGATTTTTTCACATCAAACTGTCATCTTGTCTCTGCTGTTACATTATATTTCCTATCTCTACAGTGACTCAAATTGTTATTTTTTACAGCTAGTGCCCCACTACAAAATAACCCAGTATATTTTTGACCACCCATTTAACAGTTTATTGATATCCAAAGGCTTTAGTTTGTTTTTTTCCCCCTAAGTTTGAGTCTAAAAACTGTCTGGATTTTTTTTAAGGTGGCACAGATCCAAAAACAGATCTATACATAGACATCTCACTGTGACAAGAAATCATTTTAGGAGTCAAGTTTGACTTATGATGTAACATTTTGCTTTCTTCTTATTTATATCTTTATATCAGTTATCACTCAGCTTAACTTGATGATGTTTGATGATGACTGATGTCAGCGGTGCTCTGAGAATTAACTTTGGGGATTTTGTATTTGTGTAGGCGACAGTACCTTCAGTCAAGGAACCATACAAACAGGAAGATCTCCTGGAGAAGAAAATGGTAACCTACTCTAGTAGTCTCGTTTGGGAAATCCTATGGACAGAAGAGCCTGGTGAGCTTACTAGGACTGTGATTTCATTAATATAACATGTTTATCAACTGAGATTCTAGCAAAATTGAATTTTATAATTGGTATTTATATCCTAATAATCAGTAAATGTATTTTAGTATATTTTTCCACACATAGACTTAATTAAAAAGTTGTGGTTACTCTCTGCTATCTCTTGTCAAATAATGAAATCTGGTTTTTGTTGTTTTTTAATTTCTATACTACTTATGCAGAAGAAAAATTAGCCACAAAATAGCATTGTTAGAATAACATTAATGTCAAACAACTATTGCTTCAGTAGGAATTAATATTTCAAGCAACCATAAAACATCTTAATTGCTCTCAAAAATTTTACAATTTCAGCAAGCCCCTTTTTTTTTAAACAATACAGACTATAAGTTTTAAATATTCTGTTAGACTTATGGAAGTAATGGAATAAGTTTAAAATGTTAGTATAAATTAAAATTGACTAAGCTTCCCTGGTAGCTCAGAGGTTAAAGCACCTGCCTGCAATGCAAGAGACCTGGGTTCAATCCCTGGGTTGGGAAGATCCCCTGGATAAAGAAATGGCAACCCACTCCAGTATTCTTGCCTGGAGAATCCCATGGACAGTGGAGCCTGGTGGGCTACAGTCCATGGGGTCCCAAAGAGTTGTACACGACTGAGCGACTTCACTTCACTTCAAATTAAAAATAGGTAATTTATTTCCACATAATATTATTTAAGTATTGCTTTTAATTTTGAAATATATAGAACAATTACATATTTTTCTATGCACAGTATCTTATAAAATGCCATTCTTCCTAACGTGTATGTTTGTGTGTGTATGCTCAGTCGTGTCTGACTCTTTGCTACCCCATGGACTGTAGCCTTCCAGGTTCCTCTGTCCTTGGGATTTCCCAGGCAAGAATACTGGAGTGGGTTGCTATTTCCTCTTCCAAAGGATTCTTCCTAATAACTTGAGCTAATTCAAGCTTTTAAAAAACATGTAAGGAATGTGATTTAGCTAAGTACATCTATTACTAAATGTGGGACAATTTGCAAACATGTAAATATTAGGTATTTTACCACAATTAAATAGTGACAAATGATCATCAACCTGAATAACAAAATGAAAGCTAATTTACGTAAAAATAATCATTGTATCTTCTTTTTGCATACTGACAAAACACCATAATAGGTTCAAAATTACCGTTGTCTTTTTTAAAGAAGCAAGTGGAATAATATTTATATTAAATAGGCATCTGTATTAGTTTCCTAAGGCTGCTGTAAAAAAGTATCACAGTTGGGGTGGCTTAAACATAGAAATTTGTTCTTTCACAGGTTGAGAGGATAGTAATTTGAAATCAAATTGTCAGCAAGGCCATACTTTTCCTTGAAGACTCTAGGGGAGGAATTTTCTTTGCCTTTTCAAGCTTTAGGTGGTTTCTGGCCTTCTTTGGTGTTCCTCAGCTTCTAGGTATGAGACTCTATGAGGCTCCAGTTTCTGCCCTGTCTTCATACAGTCTTTTCCCCTGTCTTCAGATCACCTTCCCCATGTCTCTGTGTCTCTTCAACTCTTATTATAAGGACCAGTCTTACCGAATTTAGAGCCTGAAAGTGAAAGTGTTATTTGCTCAGTCATGTCTGACTCTTTGTGACCCCATGGACCAGAGCCTACCAGCCTCCTCTGTCCATGAAATTCTCCAGGCAAGAATACTGCAGTGTGTAATGATTCCCTCTCCAGGGAATCTCCCTGATCCTGGGATCTAACCTGGGTCTCCTGCATTGTAGGCAAGATCCAAATTATTTTCAGTTACCACAAAAATAATCAATTTTGTACTTTTCTTTCAACTGACAATATAATTTTCTCAGGAATATTCAATAAACAGTCTAAACACTTTGAACCTGATTTAAAAAACTATAAAATATATTCTAATTACTTATTTAATACATTCTACATTGAACTCGCTTTGTTGTTGTTCAGTTGTGTCTAAATCTTTGGAACCCCATGGACTGCAACACTGCCAGGCTTCCTTGTCCTTCACTATCTCTTGGAGTTTGCTCAAACTCATGTCCCATTGAATTGATAATGCCATCCAAACATCTCATCCTTTGTTGTCCCCTTTTCCTTCTGCCTTTAGTCTTTACCAGCATCAGAGTCTTTTTCAATGAGTTGGCTCTTTGTATCAGGGAGGCAAAAGATTGGAGCTTCAGCTTCAGCATCAGTACTTCCAATGAATATTGAACTAGATAGTGTGCTCCAAATTCAAGTCCTTCTTGGAACCACAGAATTGGGTCTTATTTGAAAAGAAAGTCTTTGTAAATATAATTAAGATGGACATACTCTGGTAGGGCAGGCTTCCTTGGTGGCTCAGATGGTAAAGAATCTGCCTGTAGTGCAGTAGACCTGGGTTCAATTCCTGGGTCAGGAAGAGACCCTGGAGAAGGGAATGGCTACCCACTCCAGTATTCTTGCCTGGAGAATTCCATGGACAGAGGAACCTTGTATGGGAGATAAGAATTTACCTAAAACATCTGTGAAAGCCTAAGTGGCCAAATAAAACCTGAAGAAGGAAGAAGTTGCAAAGGCCAGAGACCTGGAAGGAAACAGAGAGCAAGCTACATGTCAGTCATTTGCACAGGGTTTAGTTAAGGAATTATTTATAAAGGTATGCAGAGAATGCATGTGTGCATGCTAAGTCATTTCAGTTGTGTCCAACTGTTTATGGATTGCAGCCCGCCAGGCTTCTCTGACTATGGGATTCTCCAGGCAAGAATACTGGAGTGGGTTGCCATACCCTCCTCCAGGGGATCTTCCCAACCCAGGGATCAAACCTGCCTATCTTATGTATTCTGCAATAGCAGATGGATTCTTTACCACTCGTGCCACCTGGGAAGCCCCATGCAGAGAATGTTGGGGTAGTATTAAATGTGTAGTGCCCAAGAGTTACTGCAAGTTCATACTGCAGTAGGGTAGGCTTCCCTCATATTTCAGTCAGTAAAGAATCTGCCTGCAATGTGGGAAATCCATGTTTGAATCCTGGGTCAGGAAGATCCTCTGGAGAAAAGAATGGCAACCCACTCCAGTATTCTTGCCTGGAAAATCCCATCGATGGAGGAGCCTCGTGGACTACAGTCCATGGAATTGCAAAAAGTTGACATGACTGAGTGACTAACACACACAAAAGAGCTAGTAACAGTAATGGAAAGAGTCCTTTTCCACCCCTAAGCCCAGAAGAAGAAGTTATCTGGAGCCAAAAACAGAAAGGCTAAGGGGAGATGGCCATGCTACAGAAGCTGGTACCCTAGATCATGTACTCAATCAAGTGAAGCAACCTTGCAGGAGGAAGCTAGGGTAATACTTAATCTGGCTTCTATTTCCTCTTTCTACCTCCCTGCCAGTGCCCCCATTATCAGATTCCAAACAGAAGACTTTATGTTTTGGGGCTCCAAAATCATTGCAGATGGTGACTGCAGCCATGGAATCAACAGACACTTACTCCTTGGAAGGAAAGTTATGACCAACCTAGACAGCATATTAAAAAGCAGAGACATTACTTTGCCAACAAACGTCTGTGTAGTAAAGGCTATGGTTTTTCCAGTAGTCATGTATGGATATGAGAGTTGGACTATAAAGAAAGCTGAGCGCCGAAGAATTGATGCTTTTGAACTGTGGTGTTGGAGAAGACTCTAGAGAGTCCCTTGAACTGCAAAGAGATCCAATCAGTCCATCCTAAAGGAAATCAGTCCTGAATTTTCATTGGAAGGACTGATATTGAAGCTGAAACGCCAATACTTTGGCCATCTGATGTGAAGAGCTGTCTCATTTGAAAAGACCCTGATGCTGAGAAAGATTGAAGGCAGGAGGAGAAGGGGATGACAGAGGATGAGATAGTTCAGTGGCATCACTGACTCAATGGACATGAGTTTGGGTAAACTCCAGGAGTTGGTGATGGACAGGGAGGCCTGGTGTGCTGCAGTCCATGGGGTTGCAAAGAGTTGGATATGACTGAGGGACTGAATTGAACTGAAACAGAAGCCAGAAGCAAGAAAGCTCATTGATTTATATCCATAGAGATCAATCTCTCAGAGACATCTTTGGGTGAACAGTCCTGTAGTGAAGGTTTGGAAGTTCATCTCAGTTTTATTTTGAACCTATCCTAGAATGTCTCTATCCTACCTATCCTTGTTTATACTTTCTGATCAAAGTTAAAGAATAATACTATTTACTTTTCATTTTTAATATGTTTAGTCCTAATGTCAATCTTCCTTTTTGTTTGACAACTGAAAGACAAGTTTAGTTAAATTCTACAATCCAAGTAATGATAAGAGGTAGTGAATCTCTATGTCATTTTTTGTTGTTATTGTTACATGTTGAAACAAACACTCTGCAATTGACAGTGACATTACACGATGCTTGTGTAGTAGGCAGCAGATTCATTCTAGCATGCTTTACAGCAGTTGCTGCCATTTGATAAGTAACTCCATATGGACTGATGTTGAAGCACTAAATCATTGTGTCTCCTTCATGCCAAACACTGATTCATAGCAGTAACTTGCCCTGCAACTCATTGCTACCAGTGTTTAGAAAATATACTTGTTTTCCCCAATCACAATGGTACCTTCAATTTATTCTCTCTTTGGCTGGATTTGACCGTACTGATATTTTAGCATCATCATGTGTGTTAAACTAGTTTCAGTCAGGCATCTACTTATAATCATAACAGGATTTGAAGGGACCTTAAAGGTCACATAATCTCCCTTCTCACTAGATGCACACCATCCCCAAATGATAGTCATATATCTGGCTTCTTCTCAAATAATCCAATGACAGGGAACTGACTACTTGAGATGCAGCCTTTTCTATGCTTGGATAGGTTTCATTGCTTAAAGTTCTTCCTTATGTTGAGGGGAATTTATTAACTCTATTTTTCAAATCTTAGTCTTAGCTCTAGTCTCTAGGATAATAAATTTAACTTTATATATTTTATTAAGTCTTAAATATTCACTGCCTCAAGATATTTAGCAAAGCAGTCACAATTTAGTTAAGGTATATATTCCCTAATAACCATACAGAACAAATTTAATCTGGTCCTAGTTTTCCAAAGCAGTGAGCTCTATGACAGTCTAATTTTATATAGAAATTCAAAAAATCAATGAGAACTTTAGAAGTGTGGAATTCAAAGACCTACTCAAAATTATATATTGATGTCCTGATTCTTCTTCAGAGTTATAAATGAGCAGATGATATGTGGGAATTTCAGGAAAATAATTGTTCTCATTGTATATTAAACAACATTGCTCTTAGAGTGTTCTTAATCTCAAAATCCAAAGTTAAACTTGATGTAGAAAACAAATCTGAATTTTTAGTGAAATTCCTATTAATATCCTTGGTTTTAATTTCTATCTATATCTGAAGTGGGTTGTCATTTCCTTCTCCAGGGGATCTTCCTGACCCAGAGATATAACTTGGGTCTCCTGTATTGGCAGAAGGATTCTTTACCACTATCACCACGTGGGAAGTGCCCACCAAATCTGAAATAAAGAAAAAAAAAATTCTAAGAATGCCAGCAAAACATAACCATTGACTACATATTGATCACTAACTAAACATTTGGTTACTGAACATATACACAAAATGGGGCTTCCCAGGTGGCACTAGTGGTAAAGAACCAGTCTTCCAAAGCAATAGGCATAGGAGACATGGATTCCAATCCTTGGATCAGAAAGATCCCCTGAGGGAGGACATGGCCACTCACTCCTGTACTCTTGCCTGGAGAATCCCATGGACAGAGGAACCTGGCTGGCTACAGTCCATAGGGTCACAAAGAATCAGACATGACTGAAGCAACTGAGCACAGCACAGCACACAACACACATATAGAATGTGATATCTCCAGGCTGCAGCTTAAGTGTACTTTTCTCAAAACGGTTCTCCAGTGGTCTATCATCCACTATGAAGATTACTTGCACTTCTCATTCCCCTGCATCTAGTTTATCTAATCTTCCAAACTTTCCTTGCCTAGACAATGGACTAAATATCTGCTAAGCTGGTTTTACCATGGATTTATATCAATATAGTTCATTTATTTATTAAGAATTGAATGTTTACTCAGGTCAGGCATAGAATAAAAAAGAACAAGAGTCAATCTAAACTGTGAAAATATCTAATAACATTTTTCCCAGATTTAGTTCCGCACATCACTTTCTGTCTACATTCTAGTCCTTAACAATACTGTCTTGAGAATGATTTGTCTTGTTCATCTTCTTCTAATATTATCTTATCTGAATTCCATCCATATTTTCAGATATTCAGATTTTGCAAATGGCTCTGAGATTTGCATTTCAATGTAGATTGAGTCCAGTTTTGATCTTGGCATAGCTGCCCCTCACATCACAAGAATTTTGTTCAAATTTCTTTTTCATTTTCTAATCGAATAAGACAGAATTTGAAAAAAATAAAGCTTTATGTAGATATTACCATAGCTAAGGATCTTATAAATGCTGGCAACTGACTAAATGTAAAATATTCTTAACTTGTCTAGAATATTTAATACTTCAATATTTTATATGTGCCCTACCCAAGACACTTATTAGTTTATTTTTCCTGAATGAAGTGCTTAAAATTGTTTCCAAAGCAAATCAGTCCCCAAATTCAGTTTATGTATAACCAAAAGAACACTATTGACTATTTATTATTATGTGAATTATTTATAGCTAAATGAACTTATAGTCTCCAAAAATGTGTCAAATTGGCACTAGCCAAGGGCATTTGCTATCTGCCTTTTAGGAGGTTGGATCCTGTGCTGATGCAGCTGTTGACCTTCCACACACCCTGAAGGGAATTAAGCATGGAGAATGAGACACATGAGGCTCCAGGGAAACTGGTAGAATAGGTCTTTAGATAGGTAAATATTTTCAGGAACTGATTTCTTGATCCCAGTCCAAAATTTCCTCATATCTAGAAAAGCACTAAATCCTTTCATGATGACATCAGCTCCTTGTGACTACCAGAAAGCCTTTTGTGAAATAAATGCTGGATTGCACTGAACTCCCCCTTCCCCACAATCTTATATATCGACCTTTTCTCATTACCTCTTTGGAGCGGTTTCTCAGAGCTGTCTGAGGTGCTGTTTCCTCGGCTGCAGTCCTCATTTTGCCCCCAAATAAAACTTAATTCACAGTTCTCACATTGTGGATCATTTTTTAGTTGACAAGTTCATATAATATTTGATGAATAACACAACTAAAATATAACTGAATTGAAAAAATAATCAAATTTAATTATTACATTGCCTTTACATATAATCACAGCAACTTTTTATGCCATTTTCACTAATTTGCATCTCTAATTAAGGCTTGATAATAAAGTATAACACCATTAGAAAACATAGAGTAAAACATCTGAAAAGGCAAAACAGCATAAATGTGTCCTCGTGGAGAAGCAGCCCTGACTATGGATACACAGAGATACTTTTTATGAAGACTTGGTTTCAGATGATTTTTGAAGTATCAAAAGCAAAATAATTTCCCACACAAGTCCTTGTGAAATTAGTTTTCAAAAATGTTTGGATAATGGGTGAGTACTTTTTTATATGGAACAGAACAGCTGTGTACTTTAGGTGATGTCAACATATTTATGGAACTGTTGCATCATTTGTTCAATGCACTTTGCAGACTGCATTACACAGATGAGGTGAAAACAGCAGGATATTATTTATGCTGCACTATGGCTTTGAAAGTGACACCACAATCTGTCTAAAAGTTACTAATTTAGCAATACAAATGTAGATTTTTTCCTACTTTCTTATGGTGCTGTGCTGTGCTTAATTGCTCAGTTGTATCTGACTCTTGTGACCCCAGGAACTGTATCCCACCAGGCTCTTTTATCCATGGGGCTTCTTCAGGCAAGAATACTGGAGTGGGTTGCCAAACCTTCCTCCAGGGTATCTTCCCAAGCCAGGGATTGAACCCAGGTTCTCACAAATTACAGATGGATTCTTTGCCATCTGAGCCACCAGGGAAGTCCATGGGTACTGGAGTGGATAGCCTATCCCTTCTCCAGGGGACCTTCTCAACCCAGGAGTCAATCAGGGTCTCCTGCTTTGCAGGTGGATTCTTTACCAACTGAGCTACCAGGAAAGCCCTTATAAATAGGGGGAAAGGTCATGTTCCATTAAGGATATTCATTCATCTAAAATAAATCTAGACTGGGTTGTCATTCCCTTATCCATGGGATCTTCCTGATTCAGGGATCAAACCCGGGTCTCCTACATTGCAGGTGGATTCTTTACTACTGAGCCACCAGGGAAGCCCCTTTTCTGATGGTAACAATATGCAATTCTTTAAAAGAAAAAGTATACTTCGCATGTTTGAAACTTATTTCCATTATTTGCTTGCAGTTTAGTAACAGGTAAACATAGTAGAAAGGAGCAACAGAGGACGAGATGATTGGATGGCATCACTGATTCAATGGACATGAATTTGAACAAACTTGGGGAGACAGTGAAGTACAGGGAAGCCTGGTATGCTTAAATTAATAGGATTTCAAATGATTGGACAGGACTTAGTGATTGAACAATAACAAACATAGTGAAAGGGGAATAAAAAATAAAACTTTTCCCCAAGGCTTCAAGATGTAACCTATTGGATCAACAAGTTTTGAAACATTTTGCAGAAAAGTGTGATCTCAAAAACATTTCTACCCTAAATGAACTAAACTGGAATAATGGTGGGGTTGGGAATCTAGGTAGGCTCCCTGAGCTCTATCAGTGATTTATTAACTGAGAACCTTTGGGGAATCTGTCATGAAAAAAGGCTTCCTCTAAGATCCCTCCAGTTTAAATCTCGATAATATGGAAATTTTAATTCTTTCCATGTTTTCAAACCACGGGCTTCAGCTTCCAACTTCTTGGTTTAACAGCACTGCCCCAGAGCACAAATGAGCAACCAAAATGCGATTACCCAGTATCTGATGTCATGGTGCCCCATCACTCACACATTACAAACAACAATGCTGCTTCCTTCTGTCCCAATGGGCTCTCAACCTCCCTCTGATTTAGATTCTTGTTAGTTGCAGTGTGATGATTAAGCACAAGCAAGACCAGGAAAGAAGGAAGTCATATTTATTTTACAGCTAATTAGGCACTGTGCTAGTTCCTCACATATATTATTATTCAATTTCCTTTTTGCTTTAATGACTCTTTACATCTCTCTACCAATATATTCAGTTTTCTGTTAAGACTTTCCACTGAAATATGCAGTTTTGACCCCTGGCTGGTCTTTTCCCCACAATCCCTGTTTACTTTCTTACAAAGAGACTGTTTTCCTTTTTTCTGTTTTTTCCTTTTTAACTCATCTTCTGGAATGTCTAAACTTCAGTCTGGTCTGAGAAACTGATTACAGTCACTAGCCCTCTTCCTGGGTCTTATCCTGGCCTCACAGTCCTTTCAAAGTGGAGGTACCTCTCAAGAAAGAACACTTAATTCTCTCTCTCTTTTTTTTTTTTTTTTTGAATTTTTATTGTTTGAGTCTTGAAAAAACTTAAGTAGTTAAAAAGAATTCTGAGCATAATTTTTCTATTCCCTTGTAAGCCTTAAATGAAGGAGAATGAGTTTTTTTTTTCTTTCAGATATATAATATTTAATTACTTTTCCATCTCAAAAAGAAAATGTTGATGTTATTTCTCATCACAGGTTATTGGAAGAGAATGGTAGAGTTTTGTTCTAATGGGGCCTAGTTTGGTGTACCTGATGTCCTGCAATGTAACAAACAATGCAGTCTGGACTTGCCTATCTCAGAAATGTGAAGTGGTAAGAGTTAAGCAGTCTTTCCTTGTGGCTCAGATGGTAACGAATCTGCCTACAATGCAGGAGACCCAGGTTCGATCCCTGGTAAGGAAGATACCCTGGCAAAGGGAATGACAACCTACTCCAGTATTCTAGTCTGGAGAATTCCAAGGACAGAGGAGCCTGGCAGGATATAGTCCATGGTGTCGCAAAGAATCGGACACGACTGAGCGACTCATACTTTGACTTTCAACAGTTCAGAGAAAAAGAGAAACTTCATAGTGAAAACAAACCTATAGGATAAAAATTGTTATCCAAATTCTGTATGTGAACAAGATGGAAACTCATGCAATTTTAATGTTTGTTTATTCAATACAAAGAGTAGCAGTTTTGAACTCAGATCTCTTTAAATTCAAAGATAACAGACTTGGCATTATAATATGTCTTCATAGCAGAACATATCTTCTATAGAACCCTGTCTGTGACTTATTTACACTACATATTCAACATTTGCCTGAGAATTTACGGCCAAGAGTGTCAATATCTTATGATAGTCACAAATTGTAGATGATATATAGTCAATGGCTAACCAAAGTTTGAATCATCTTTTTTGTAAGAGAATTATGACATAACTTTCATAAAGTAAGTTTTCATACAACAAAATAGTTGTTTTAAGATTATGGATTCATGTTTTACATTTAACAACTGCATGTGCTTGTCTAACTTCTACCCCCAATCAAAATCTAGAATATTTCTGTAAGTTTAAAAGGTTTCTTGATTCCCTGATGTTGTCAATCCACAGGGTCTTCACATCTCAGACAATCCTTATCTGATCTCTATCAGAGATATAGGTTTAGTCCAAGTCTAAAATTTCATATAAATGGAAACAGTATGTACTACTTTGTGTCTGGTTGTGCCTGGTTTGTTATTTTCAGTATAATGTTTTGAATTTCATCATTATTGTTGTAATATCAGAAGTTCATACTTTTTATTACAAAATGCTATCTCATTATATGTATGTAGCTTAGTTTATTTATACATTCACCAGTTGACAGATATTCAATTTGTTTCCAGTTTTTGCTTTACAAATAACATGGTTATGAATATTTATGCACCAGCTTCATAAATATTTTTTTTTTCTGAATTAAAAAAGTCTGTACATATTTTGGATATAAGTCCTTTGTCAGGTAGGTATATCACAAGCATTTTCTTTAAGTCTGTGGCTTACCTATTATTTTCAAATGCTGTTATCATGTTAATATCACAAATATTTAATTTTTGACTAAGGTACAGTTGTTATATAATATTGTATGAATTTCATGTTACAGCATTATAGCCTGTTATTTGTATTCACTACAAAGTGATCACCACAATAAGCTACTGTCTACCACCATACTATTGACACCCTTTCCTCATTTCAGCCACTCCCTAACTGTCTTTCCTTCTGGTATTTGTTCTCCGTATCTGTGAGTTTTGTTTTGTTTATTTATTTTGCTTTTTAGATTCCACATGTAGGTACAATCATACGGTATTTACCTCTCTCTGTCTGACTTACCTCTTAGCATAAAACCCTCAGGTTTTATCCATGTTGTTGCAAATGGCAAGATTTCCTTCTTTTCTATGGCTGAGTAATATTCCATTGTATAATGTGTATGTGTGTGTTGTTGTTGTCGCTCAGTTGTGTCTGACTCTGTGCGACCCCATGGACTGCAGCACGTCAGGCTTCCCTGTCCTTCACAATAGACCAGAGTTTGCATCTCATCCTCTGTCGTCCCCTTCTCCTCCTGCCTTCTGTCTTTCCCAGCATCAGGGTCTTTTCCAGTGAGTCGGTTCTTTGTATCAGGTGGCCAAAGTATTGGAGCTTTAGCTTCGGCATCAGTCCCTCCTATCAATGTTCAGAGTTGATTTCCTTTAGGATTGACTGCTTTGATCTCCTTATAGTCCAATGGAGAATTTTCTCCAGCACCACAGTTCGAAAGCATCAGTTCTTCAGCGGTCAGCCTTCTTCATGGTCCAACTCTCACATCCATACGTGATTATTGGCAAAACCATGGGTTTGACTATATGAACCTTTGTTGGCAAAATGATGTTTCTGCTTTTTAATATACTGTCTAAGTTTATCACAGCTTTTCTTCCAAGGAGCAAGTGCCTTTTAATTTCATGGCTACAGTCACCATCCACAGTGACTTTGGAGCCCAAGAAAATAAAGTCTATCACTGTTTCCATTTTTCCCCCTATCTATTTGCCATGAAGTGATGGAACCAGAAGCCATGATCTTAGTTTTTTGAATGTTGAGTTTTAAACCAGCTTTTTTACTCTCCTCTTTCACCTTCATCAAGAGGCTCTTTAGTTCCTCTTCTCTTTCTGCTTTTAGGGTGCTGTCACCTGCATATTTGAGGTTTACAATGTATACTTCTTAAAATCACAGTATACCTTCAAATAATATGATACTGCTTTTTTTAAAAGCCAAAAACACTACAACTGATTAATTGTTATTTGGACTACTGAGTTGTCTGAGTTCTTCCTCTATTTTTTATATTAACCCCTTATCAGATAAATGACTTGCAAATATTTTTTTTCCTATTTCATAGGTTGCCTTTTCAGTTTGTAGATGATTTCCTTCACTGTGCAGAAATTTTTGAGTAATCCCACTTGTTTAATTTAGCTTCTGTTGCTTTTGTTTTTGGTGTCAAATTTAAAAATTATTGCAAAGAACAGTGTGAAGGAGTTACTCCTTTAGTTTTCTTCTAGGAGTTTTATGGGTTTAGGTCTAAGTTTCTTTCAAGTCAGTAATTCACTTTGAGTTGATTTTTTTGTAAATGGTGTAAGATAAAGATTCAGTATCAATTTTTTTCCTTTCCTTATTGTGTATTCAAGGTTCTTTTGTTGTAAATTAGTTGCACATGTATTGATGCATTTATTTCTGGGTTCTCTGTTCCATTGATCAAAAATGATAATACTAAATTAAAAAAATTACAAAATGTCATTCTGTTTTTCCCCTGTTCTCTATGCTAGTAAAGTCATTGGATTTATTTTTACTTATAACTTTCACTGCACATTGGTTTGGTTTTGCTTTAAGAGCCAAATATGTTTGAAGCAACCTTTATTTTTAGTGAGAAGAGAATTTTATACTTATCCACATTCTTATCATTAGTAAAACTTTCAATTTCTTTCTAAAAATTTAAGTGTTTATATGAAATAGGCTTCCTTTAGATTATAAAATGTCTTGAATATTTTCTATATTGTGAACTTTCTCAAAATTGTTTTTCTGAAAATGTTTCATTTCACCTTTATGTTTGATTTATTTTTCTGAGTATAACCTTCTAAGTTGAAATTTTAGTCTTTAAATCTGCTAATAATTTATTGCATTGTCTTCTGACTAGCATTTTTTCCAATGGGAAGTGAGTTTTTTTTTTTTTTTTAAGTATTTGTTTCCCTCTACATAATGTATCTTTCTTTATGGCTACTGTTAAGGTTTTCTTTTGATTGTTGGTTTTCAGAATTTTTATCATGATGCCTAGAATTCATTTAACACTTTTTATCCTACTCTAATTTTGCTGAATTTCTTGTTCTTGATTTATACTGATCCTAAAACTAGATGGTATTTACTTATTATTTCATCAAATATTTTTTCTTTCTCATCGTGCCCCAGGTTGCAATTTTATATATGTCAAGTTACTTATTTTACTTCAGATTACTGAATTTCTAGTCATTTTCAGCCTCTGTCCTATTTTATTTTGAATTATCTCTCTTGATTTACTTAAGTTTTAATATATTTTTCTTTATAATGTCTAATCTGCTATTATGCTCACCAGTGATGACTTCATTTCAATTTTTCCTAAACACAAAATTTCATTTTTTTCTTTTTTAATAATTTTTCTTTCTTATGTTTATAGTTTTCTTTAAAATTCTATATGTATTTATCATAGCTATTTTATGACCACATTATATTCAGTTTTTATATTCTCTTATATTTATTGACTTTTTCATGATCATGGATGTTATTGTTTTACCTAATAAAAATTTGTTTTGTGTTGAATTTTATTGTTGAATATATGAATCTTAACTGTTTTCCTTTAAGAATGTTTAGTTTTGTTCTTGTTGGCAGTAAATGCATTTGTAGCTCAGTTAGATTTTTTAATATCTTATAAATAAGGTGCTTTTTATATTTATATTTATAAATAGGTTTCACTAGTTTGAATCTAGACTAAGCTTCAGGGTCAGTTTAATTATACTCCTAAACCACATGACATGGAATCTTTGCTAAAGTCTGTGTGCTCAATATGGTATGCTATTTCCAGTTTTGTCAAACTTGGACATTTCCCAAATTTATGTGTTGTAGTAGCTTTTCGATTTATAGGGTTTTGGTATTTTTTCTTTTCTTGGTTTAATTGAATCCTACCCTATGACATTTAAGTTGTTACTCAGGTAAGGTCTATAGTATATCTAAACAGATTTCTACTTGCCTTTCCTCTGTATAGCTTCCTACTCTGACAGTCTGTCTTGAAAATTCCAGCTGCATCAGACTTGCAGAATTTTGATCCCTCTTGTCCAATTTCACCAAAGTCATTGCACTCAATCCTTCCTACTCCAGTTTTTGGGAAATGTTTCAGGACAGAAAGCCGGTATGAGCAAAAGATTCATTTGATTAGTTTCCCTAGTTAAGGTAAAGCAATAACAATTTCTTTATTGAACATACACTTAATTGAAGAAAACCAATAATAGCAGTAATAGTAATGCAAAAATAGGTTCATGTTTTTACTTGTTTTGTGTAGGTAACTCAGTGTGCTGTGCTTACTCACTCAGCCATGTTCAACTCTTTGTGACCCCATGGACTCTAGTCCACCAGGCTCCTCTGTATGGAATTCTCCAGGTGAGAGTAACTGGAGTGAGTATTTGCATCTCCAGGGGATCTTCCCAACCCAGGGATCGAACCCAGATCTCCCATATTGCAGGAGGATTCTTTACCATCTGAGCCACCAGGGAAGCCTAGGTAACTCAGTGGAGTTGAATAAATTGCCTACTTGCTCACCCCAGCTTTGGTATTTTGCATATCTACAGACATAGCTTACTAGCATATGAAAGGCACATTTTTCTCCGAAACAACAATGGCAACAACAATAACAATACCTTTTCCAAAGTAAAATTTGAAAAAAAATATTTCCAAAAATGAACTTTTGTGAAAGGAATAATACTAGTCATTTATTCCATTTTATGAATAAAAATTTCTACAGGGAAATCCCAGAGAATTTACATTTGTCAGCTAACAGTTATAATCATCTACCTTCATGCACAGTTTGAAAAGCTATATGAAACTTTACAGAATTTTATAGAAGATTTGTACAAAAATCTTTAAAAAAATTACCATGCTTTTATTTGTTTTTAGAATTAAGAAAGGAATATGTATTTACTGATGACAAACAATGCACCAGGCAATGTTCTGGTGATCTGATATACTTTCATTTAATCTTAATAACAATCCTCTGAGTTAACTATTATTATTCTTCTTTTCTGAATGAGTAAAGAAAGCTGAGTGCCAAAGAATTGATGCTTTTGAACTGTGGTGTTGGAGAAAGCTCTTGAATGTCCCTTGGACTGCCAGGATATCCAACCAGTCCATCCTAAAGGAGATGGATCCTGGGTGTTCATTGGAAGGACTGAGGTTGAAGCTGAAACTCCAATACTTTGGCCACCTAATGTGAAGAGCTGACTCATTGGAAAAGACCCTGGTGCTGGGAAAGATCAAGGGCAGGAGGAGAAGGGGACTACAGAGGATGAGATGGTTCGATGGCATCACTGACCCAATGGACATGGGTTTGGGTAGACTCCGGTAGTTGGTGATGGACAAGGAGGCTTGGCTTGCTGCAGTTCGTGGGGTTGCGAAGAGTCGGACACGACTGAGTGACTGAACTGAAAGTTAAGATATAAGCTTATTCATGTTCCAAGATCTAACAACTACTAGTAGCAGCGCTGCAATTTAAATCTAATTATTTTAATCCAAACCAGTTTCTTTTCCCCAAACAATGCATTTTCCCAAATACAATGCATTTACCTATTGCTATTTTCTAATTGCACACCACATGTTATAATCTTAAACCTAACATTTGTATAAGCTCAGAGGGCCATATGTGTCAGATGATGTTAGCTGCTGTTTTCCTTCCCTCTGAACTCACACACATATATTAGTGGGAAATACAATATTTACTAGAGCTGAAAAAAGTAAAAGAGGCTTTAGATATAACAGAAAAAAAAATCCAAACAACAAAAAATTCCTAAATTTTAATATTTCTGTTCTTAAAAATTGAAGTGTTTTTCAGATTGCTTTGTTACAAAGTCTAGCTTTTTCTCTCCATTTTTCTCCTTTGAAGGAGACTCCTTCAAAGGAGAAAAATCATGTTCATTACTCTTTCACTTAGCTATTTGTCATAAAAGTTTTATCAAATCAATATACCAATTAACTCAAACAAGAAGATGTCATAGAAGCTATTAGGAAAATACATATTGCTCCTTGTAGTTATACACATAGACTTTTATTTAAAATGTTAGATTTCACTGACAATATAAGTTAACATAAGTAAGAACAAAGGACTAGGAACTCTAATTCTTCCAAGGCATTGTTGCAGAACAATTATTCAAATTATAACTACATTTTTCTTTTCTTACTCTCTGTACTATTTATGTAGATTCTAGTACAGTAAAAACAGTTGGTAATGATGAAACATTTATACTGGAGAAAATAAGGCCTAAATAACCTATTTTAAATACTTGTACAATCCACAGATTATCAATAATATAATTTATAATTAATAACTTTATAAAGATGTACAGAGTCAATTTCTACATAATAATTACATGTTTAAAGGGTGATAACATAGAATTGTTTATTTAAATAACAAAAGAATGGTAAAAAAATAATGTATTTTTTTTGTAAATCACTTTACTAAAACTCTTGAGCATTTTATATTCACATTTACATTACCAACTGTCCCAAGTTGGCCCCCAAGTATCCTTATGCTCAATGTTACTTAATCCAATAGAATGAGACAAAGTTAGGTTCAGAAGCAAAATTTTATTCCTTGATCAGAAAGCAGCACACCCATTGGGCACAATTGTGCTGCTTACGCACCAGATCACAGTGCTGGGTGCAGTGTCTCTACACACAGCCTTCCGCTGCTGTCTTGAATTGAGACGTCCTGCCTGGCATTTCTGTACACAGTTGCAGAGCTGAGGTGTCAGTGCAGCACTTTACATTAAGAACTCTGGTCTAGGTACCAGTGCAAGGCTTCTGCATATGACACCCTATAAGCAAGTGAAACTAGACTAAGCAAAAAGGAAAAACGAAAGCTAGACTTTATCACCCAGATTCTATTTTTAGTTCCCTGGAATTATTAATGGGCCTTGCTAGTCACACTCATACCAATGAAAAAATGGAAGGAATTATATCAAAGTGCCAGGTAGCAGTTTTGATGATCTTTATACTGTTTTACTTTATAATTAATGACATTGACAAAATAGAGCAATGATGTATTTAACAATTTCAGGTGTTTTCCAATCATACTGTAACATTTCACTTCACCCTTGTGTGTGTTTAAGTAGACTCATGAGAGTTTATCTTTTTTCTTTTTAAAAGACACACACACTTTACAAAATAAAATAGCAAATTTCCCTAGCAATTTGACCCCAAGGACTTGAGAAATGGATTATTTAAGAAAAAATGTAACTTTTTCCTTGGAATATGAAGCTATTGATGAATCATTTCAGAATTGTTTCCTAAGTCATGTTAACTTCTTAAATAAATGAAGACATGAATCATCCAAATAGTTATATTTAAATAATTTTACCTAGGATCTTAGGAAGCTAAAACTTACTTTATGAAGAGTACCATATTGATGAAATAAACAAGTCTTAAAATTTGGACAAGTACTTGGGATATATATCCTAAATTTGTCACAGTGGCATTGAAATAGCACAGTTACAAGAGATGCTCCTATAAACTATTTTATTAGGAAGTTATTTAAGAAATTAAAGTGTCTAGCATGTAGAATCATCTAATTTGCTCACCATATTCCAGGATTTCTGGGACAATAAGCTCATTACAACTCAAGAGCCAATTGTAAGAATTTTTATGATACTATTATTCTTGTCACAATTAGTAGTTTTTTTTTAATCTAGAAATAGTTTTCAAAATAAAACAAAAATAATTCAGCAATATTGCTCTAAAGTATATACACAAAAATTAAGCAATTTTAGTTGGATTTGATATTAGAAGAAATAATAATATAAAATTTTTCTTAGTTAAGACTAAAAATGCCATTAGCCAAGATTATAATAGAGATAAGAGATTAAATGCTAATCTACAGGAGACTTACAAGACTTTCAATACACAGATATCTAATGCCAGTCTCTTTTAATAACTTTTTAATTGTGTTAATTATTTATTCATTAAATTGTTTATTCTAGTACTTTATCTGGAGTCTCTAGTGGCTCTGAATGAAAGAATCCAAGCCCCTAGTTGCTTGTAAACAACAAAGCAGACATTTTTATTGCATTTAAATTAGTTGTGATGGGAAAACATTTGAGGATATGCATGGAACCTTCTCAGCCTTCATGAGCTTAACTTACTGCCTAGACCAGAAATCTCAACATTCAAGTATTAATTTTAAAATTAACTCAAAAATTAATTATTTGACTCTATTTTTGACTCAAAACTAAAATATATGAATTTATGGTAAATGCATATCACAGGAAGATTTAGAACATACTGTCTATAATCAAAACTTCCTATAAATTGGACCTATAATTAAGGAAACAATACATACCTTGCTTTTTTCTTTTTTTAAAAATTACTTATTTTAAGCCAAGGTATGGAATGACATAGCACGGTCTTTGTCCTTAATGAGATCATGTTCTAATACAAGATACAGCTGTGAAAACAAAGTATCAAAATATGATGAGAAAAAGTGTAAAATACTATGAAGTTACAAAGGAAGGGGCAGAGATTAGGGGATCATATTTAAACTTGTTTTAAACTTGTTTGGAAGGATGACTACATTCAGCCAGGCCAAGCAAGTTATTCCTAGGGAAATGCTTAGAGGAATTAAAAGATGTTTGAGGAACAGCAAGATTAAAGGGATAGAATATAGGGACATACAGACTTGGAAGGTAAAACTGAAAGTAGATGTGCAATTGACTAGTAAACAATATTGTATACCAGGAATTAAAATTTCCATTTTATTTTGTATATAACAAACTGAGAATCAGTACATGTGTTTTAGAAGATAGTTGATTTATTTTTCTTTTAGAAAAATAACTCTGGCATCAGATTAAAATATGGATGGAAGCACTGATTTTCTGTAGGCAGTGGGGAATGAAGTAAGAGTAATTAAAACTATAGACGAGAAATAATAGATCTGAACTACAGAAATGGCAGTGGGATTAAACAAGTGTAAAGTGAAAGTGAAAGTCACTCAGTCCTGTCTGATTCTTTGCAATCCCTCGAACGATACAGTCCATGGAATGCTCCAGGTCAGAATATTGGAGTGGGTAGCCTTTCCCTTCTCTAGGGGATCTTCCATACCCAGGGATAGAACTTTGGTTTCTCCCATTGCAGGCAGATTCTTCACCAACTGAGCTATCAGGGAAGCTTGGGATTAAACAGGGGCAGGGCAATTGCAAGAAACTCTGTGTAGAATAAATGTTAACTGACTGGATATGAGCAGAAAGATAAGAAATTGTTTAATATAATTATGAAAATTTTAGTTTGATGTTATCATGAAGCTATTAACTAGCATAAGGGATTTAACAAAGTGGAACCAGTTTTAATCATGCTGGTGGATCTTAATTTATTTTTCCTTACACATCAAGTGGTCAGATGTGACTTTTCCTTCCTAATGGATTCTGCTACATTGGATCACAGAATGGGGCAGCCCTGGAATTATAACAAGTATTTTCACTAGTTTTCTAAATGGGACAAGTCTATTGAGTCATATACAATCTAAAGAAAGAGGAATGACAATATAAAAATGTCCTGATATTTAGTTTCCTAACAAATGTGTGCACATTATGTGTGTGTGTGTGTGAGTTGCTCAGTCATGTTTGACGCTTTGCGACCCCACGGAAGGTAGCTCAAAATGTTCCTCTGTCCTTGGAATTCTCCAGGCAAGAATACTGGAGTGGGTTGCCATTCCTTTCTCCAGGGGATCTTCCCCACCCAGGGATGGAACCTAGGTCTCCCACATAGCAAGCAGATTCTTTACCATCTGAGCCACCAGGGAAGCTCCTTGTTCACATTCAGTTCAGTCAGTCAGTTCAGTCGCTCAGTCGTGTCCAACTCTCTGCGACCCCATGAATCACAGCACGCCAGGCCTCCCTGTCCATCACCAACTCCCAGAGTTCACCCAAACTCATGTCCACAGAGTCGGTGATGTCATCCAGCCATCTCATTCTCGGTCGTCCCCTTCTCCTCCCGCCCCTAACCTTTCCTAGCATCAGAGTCTTTTCCAGTGAGTCAACTCGTCACATGAGGTGGCCAAAGTATTGCAGTTTCAGCTTTAGTATCAGTCCTTCCAATGAACACCCAGGATTGATCTCCTTTAGAATGGACTGGTTGGATCTCCTTGCAGTACAAGGGACTCTCAAGAGTCTTCTCCAACACCACTTGACCTCAAATGTGAAGGGAAGTATTCAGTATATTAGTGTACACATAAGAAGGTAGAAACTTGATTCCAGTGGATTTGCTCAGGTGGCTCAGAGGTTAAACTGTTTGCCCGCAATGTGGGAGACCTGGGTTCAATCCTTGGGTCGGGAAGATCCCCTGGAGAAAAATTGGCAACTCACTCCAGTATTCTTACCTGGAGAATCCCAAGGACGGAGGAGCCTGGAGGGCTAAAGTCCACAGGGTCACAAAGAGTCGGACACGACTGAGAGGCTTCACTTTCACGGAACAATCAGGAACCACTCAATGCAAGTCTCTGTGAAAAGGATCCAGAGCCTTGGTTTGAGTTCCCTGAGTCATACAGCAAATTCTCATTGGTTATCTATTTTACACATGGAAGTATATATGCTTCCATGTTACTGTCTCCATTCGTCCCACCGTCTTCTTCCTCCCCTCCACCCATGTCCATAAGTCTGTTCTCTATGTCTGCATCTCCATTCTTGCCCTGCATATAGGGAGGGAGATTAATGAGGGAGAGGACACATGTACACCTATGGCAGACTCATGTTGATGCATAGCAGAGGCCAACACAATACTGTGAACCAATTTTCCTTCAATTAAATATACATAAGTTTGGGGAAATAAAGAAAGTAAGCAGCAACAACAACAACAAAAAGTGTCCAGAGAACAGAATATTAAAAGAGATAAGAAGAAAAAGTACATAATTCTAAGGTGAATTCCAATTATATGGTAAAATCCATTTAAATATTTCTTACAGTTCATATAAAAATGTTAAGACAGAGGAAAAGAAAAAAAAAAGGAGGAAAAACATGTTCTTTGACAGTTACATGAAGAAGGATTTCAAAAAAGGGATGGAGTATAATTATTATATTCAAGTAAGATTGCATGGGGCTTTCCAGGTAGCTCAAACAGTAAAGAATCTGCCTGCAATGGGGAAGACCAAGGTTTGATCTCTGGGCCGGGAAGATCCCCTGGAGAAGGGCATGGCAACCCACTCTAGTATTCTTGCTTGGAGAATTCTATGGACAGAGGATCCAGGAGGGCTCCAGTCCATGGGGTCACAAAGAGTCGGACATGACAAAGTGACTAACACTTTGAAGATTGCATGATTTCTACTTTTGGGAAATCGTGCTTTCTAATACAAAAAATAGAATTTAACATATTTTCCTTCTTAGAATCGACAGAACTGAGCCTTGGCAGGTCTCTACTTCCAGTAACAGAGCCTGTCCCTATAGAACAAAGAAACAGTCTCCTCACTGTGGGTTTATTATTCTAGCAAGACAGAGGAAGGGTTCCATGACCAATGTCTTCTACTGAACTTAGCAACTAGTTGCTTTACTTCTGCTGCAATGAGAATGAACATTGAGAAGTCTGGAGCTAATGGTACCACTTTTTCAGGAAAGACTCCTCTTGGAATTAACCATTAAACCAATGATCCATCAAATATTTGGCTATCCTCCCAAAGGAAGACAAAGTCCATGGGTCACAAGATTTCTTAAAAGAGTTCTTCTTTTCTCTTTCTCTGAATCATTCAAATGAGATATTATCTTGTCAGACATAAAATCAAAAGCCTGAATTATACTTTTTCATCTTTTACTCATTAGTTTAGAAAGTAATTATAAACAATGTCTGTTAGTTCATTCATTTTAGGTCTTAGTATATTTACATTCATAATCTCATCTAAGGTAGTTCAGTTCAGTTCAGTTCAGTCGCTCAGTTGTGTCTGACACTCCGCGACCCCATGAATCACAGCACGCCAGGCCTCCCTGTCCATCACCAACTCCCGGAGTACACTCAAACTCATATCCACAGAGTCGGTGATGCCATCCAGCCATCTCATTCTCTGTCATCCCCTTCTCCTCCCGCCCCCAACCTTTCCCAGCATCAGAGTCCTTTCCAGTGATTCAACTTGTCGCATGAGGTGGCCAAAGTATTGCAGTTTCAGCTTTAGCATCAGTCCCTCCAATGAACACCCAGGATTGATCTCCTTTAGAATGGACTGGTTGGATCTCCTTGCAGTATAAGGGACTCTCAAGAGTCTTCTCCAACACCACAGTTCAAAAGCATTGATTCTTCGGCAATCAGCTTTCTTCACAGTCCAACTCTCACATCCATACATGACCACGGGAAAAACCATTGCCTTGACTAGACGGACCTTGGTTGGCAAAGTAATGTCTCTGCTTTTTAATATACTATCAAGGTTGGTCATAACTTTCCTTCCAAGGAGTAAGCGTCTTTTAATTTCATGGCTGCAATCAGCATCTGCAGTGATCCTGGAGCCCCAAAAAACAAAGTCTGACACTGTTTCCACTGTTTTTCCATCTATTTCCCATGAAGTGATGGCACCAGATACCATGATCTTTGTTTTCTGAATGTTGAGCTTCAAGCCAACCTTTTCACTCTCCTCTTTCACTTTCATCAAGAGGCTTTTGAGTTCCTCTTCGCTTTCTGCCATAAGGGTAGTGTCATCTGCATATCTGAGGTTATGTTAATTAAACAAATTGTTATATATTTAATTGTAGTTTTTTTTTTTTTCATTCATATCCAGGAATTGTTCTAAGTACTGATAGGAAGACTACTAGCTTTTTTTTTTTTTTTCAGATCAACATTTTATTACTGTAGATTTTGCATGGCTCTTAATTCACCCTTTTGCAAAGTATTGCTTTACTCATTGTGACACATAAAACAGATGTGGAAAAATCAATGGGGGTCCTAAAAGTAAACAGTGACTCTCAATTTAACTACCATCACCACAGGAAACCCATCCCTGCAGCACAAGATTAAAAGATCAAAACAAGTCAGTCTTAAATATACTTTGGTTTCCCTCAGAACACACACACACACAGAAATTGAAAGGATGAAAAACCCTGGTTACTTTTTATATGTCACTGACTCCCAGTTTAGGTTTCTTATATGATAGTATAAAATGCAGTGGTTATATTTACTATTATTTCAAATTACATTTTGATAGAAATATTCCTTAGTGTCGTCTTATTGGTCTTTGGAGAAGTGAACCAGTTTTTTTAAATACAAATACTTACCCTTCTACTCTACTTAATGTTTTAAATGCTAACCATGCAGCAGATTAATATTTTCAGGATTCTATCTCATTTATACTACTTAAATTCTATTGTCTATTTGGACACCATTACAGTTAATCTAAAATCATGTATGTATTAATAAACTTTTACAGCTCAGTCGACCAAGGAGATTGATACCTTTCACACAGTAAATTTAACAGTATTTATTACAAAGGGTCCTCGGAGAAGGCAATGGCAAGCCACTCCAGTACTCTTGCCTAGAAAATCCCATGCATGGAGCAGCCTGGTAGGCTGCAGTCCATGGGGTCGCTAAGGGTCGGACACGACTGAGCGACTTCACTTTCACTTTTTACTTTCACACATTGGAGAAGGAAATGGTGACTCACTCCAGTGTTCTTGCCTGGAGTATCCCAGGGACGGGAGAGCCAGGTGGGCTTCCGTCTATGGGGTCACACAAAGTCGGACACGACTGAAGTGACTTAGCAGCAGCAGCATTACAAAGGGTCAATAGAAACTCTCTGAATATTTTGAATCGATTTTAAAATGACTTGACTTTACAGAATCCAGGGCTGCTCTAGCTTTCCGAGCCTATCTATACTTGGGTTCCAATTTTGATTTGGTTTTCTAACCCTGAAATCTACATACTTAGCAAACAACATACTCAATTCTGCTCTTTAGATGTTCTTTGGACAAAACTGAGAACATAGTCTTAATCATTATTAATTTTCTCTCCAAAGATTTTATATAGAAAATCATTGGTCTAGACATGGTGTGTGGACTTCCCTGTTGGCTCAGATGGTAAATAGTCTGCCTACAATGTGGGAGATCTGGGTTCGATCCCTAGATGGGGAAGATCCTCTGGAAAAAGAAATGTCAACCCACTCCAGTACTCTGGCCTGGAGAATCCCATGAGTGGAGGAGTGTTGTAGGCTATAGTCCATGGGGTCCCAAAGAGTCAGACACGACTGAGCGACTTCACTCACTCACTCACCACTCAGACACCGTGTGTGTGTGTGCATTTAGTTGCTAAGTCGTGTCAGACTCTGCCGCCCCACGGACTGAAATCTCAAATAGGTAGAAATAGTAAATTTAAGTTAATTATTTTAATTAAAGATGTAATATGCTAAATAATAAATTAAATAATTAAATAAATATGTAATAAGTTACATATAATAAATTTTAATTATTTAATTTACAAAAAAAATTAAAAGTAGAATTATCTAAAAGAATACATTTTCTTAAGCAGTGGTTCTCAAATGTAGCTTGTATCCAATACACCTGGAAACAGAAAGTGAAGTCAAATTCAACTCTTTGTGACCGCATGGACTATAACCCAGCAGGCTCCCCCATCCATGGGATTTTCCAGGCAAGAGTACTTGAGTGAGTTGCCATTTCCTTCTCCAGGGGATCTACATGACTTAGGGATGGAAACAGGTCTCCTCCATTGCAGACAGACGCTTTACCAGCTAAGCCATTAGGGAAGCCCATTACACCTGGAAGGCTAGTTAAAAAAAATCTTGGGTCCCACCTGCAGTATTTCTTATTCTTTAGTTCCTGTGTGGAAGCCAAGAATTTGCATTTCTTAAAAGTTCCCAGATAATGGTGATGCTGCTGTTTCAATAACTGTATTTTGAGATCCATTGCCTTAAAAGATTCAAAATGAATTCCATTTTCAAAACTTTGCCTTATATACAACTTTACATGAAATATTAGCAATGGAAGAAAACATATAATCTAGCACCATTTTGTAAACTAATATACCCTTTATTTTAGAAATTAGAAAACCGAGGCACAAGGGAACTAGGTGATTAATTTATATCATAATTCAGGGTACTTTACACTGAAAATTAATTGAAAGATATGTGGGAAGGTTTCATGTGCTTCAAAAAAGAGCCAGATTTAGTAATGGATATAAAAGGGAATCTGTGAGAGAAAAAAAGATTCAATGGACTACAGAGATGAAGAATATCAGAAAATGCATTCAGTTTAGTTCAGTTCAGTCACTCAGTCGTGTCCGACTGTTTGCAACCCCATGAATCACAACATGCCAGGCCTCCCTGTCCATCACCAACTCCCAGAGTTCACTCAAACTCATGTCCATCGAGTCGGTGATGCCATCCAGCCATCTCATTCTCTGTCGTCCCCTTCTCCTCCTGCCCCCAATCCCTCCCAGCATCAGAGTCTTTTCCAATGAGTCAACTCATCGCAGGAGGTGGCCAAAGTATTGGAATTTCAGCTTTAGCATCAGTCCTTCCAATGAACACCCAGGATTAATCTCCTTTAGAATGGACTGGTTCGATCTCCTTGCAATCCAAGGGACTCTCAAGAGTCTTCTCCAACACCACAGTTGAAAAGCATCAATTCTTCGGCAATCAGCTTTCTTCACAGTCCAACTCTCACATCCATACATGACCACTGGAAAAACCATAGCCTTGACTAGACGGACCTTTGTTGGCAAAGTAATGTCTCTGCTTTTTAATATGCTATCTAGGTTGGTCATAACTTTCCTTCCAAGGAGTAAGTGTCTTTTAATTTTATGGCTGCAATCAGCATCTGCAGTAATTTTGGAGCCTCAAAAAATAAAATCTGACACTGTTTCCACTGTTTCCCCATCTATTTGCCATGAAGTGATGGGACCAAATGCCATGATCTTAGTTTTCTGAATGCGGAGCTTCAAGCCAATTTTTTCACTCTCCTCTTTCACTTTCATCAAGAGGCTTTTTAGTTCAGAAAAAAAAAATATTGAAGCTGATTCAGTTCCAGTTTCTACATGTTAAAAATTGGAAGTAGTCACCTTTATCCTCGTACTCAGTCACTTCAGTTGTGTTGGACATTGTGACTCTATGGACCATATCCCACCAGACTCCTCTGTCCATGGAATTCTCCAGGCAAGAATACTGGAATGTGTTGCCAAGCCCTCCTCCTGGGGATCTTCCCGACCCAGGGATCAAACCAACATGTCCTCCTGTTGTTTTTCGGTCGCTCAGTCGTGTCTGACTCTTTGAGACACCATGGAAAGACTTCATCATTAGTTATTCCAATGAATATTCAGGATTGATTTTGTTTAGGACTGACCAGTTTGATTCCTTTGAAGTCCAAGGAACTCTCAAGAATCCTGTCCAGCACCAAAGTTCAAAAGCATCAATTCTCTGACACTGAGCCTTCTTTATGGTCCAACTCTCACATCCATACATGACCACTGTACAAACCATAACTGACTATATGGACCTTTGTTGGCAAAGTAATGTCTCTGCTTTTTAATGTGCTGTCTAGGTTGCACTGGGCTAGAAGATGCACAAGCTGGAATCAAGATTGCTGGGAGAGATATCAATAACCTCAGATATGCAGATGACACCACCCTTATGGCAGAAAGTGAAGAGGAACTAAAAAGTCTCAGGATGAAAGTGAAAGAGGAGAGTGAAAAAGTTGGCTTTTAAGCCTACATTCAGAAAACTAAGATCATGGCATCTGGTCCCTTCACTTCATGGGAAATAGATGGGGAACCAGTGGAAACAGTGTCAGGCTTTATTTTTTGGGGCTCCAAAATCACTGCGATGCTGATTGCAGCCATGAAATTAAAAGATGCTTACTCCTTGGAAGGAAAGTTATGACCAACCCAGATAGCATATTAAAAAGCAGAGACATTTCTTTGCCAAACCAGGTCCATCTAGTCAAGGCTATGGTTTCTCCAGTGGTCATGTATGGATGTGAGAGTTGGACTGTGAAGAAAGCTGAGCACCAAAGTATTGATGCTTTTGAACTGTGGTATTGGAGAAGACTCTTGAGAGCCCCTTGGACTGCAAGGAGATCCAACCAGTCCATCGTAAAGGAGATCAATCCTGGGTGTTCATTGGAAGGACTGATGCTAAAGCTGAAACTCCAATACTTTGGCCACTTCCTGCGACGAGTTGACTCACTGGAAAAGACTCTGAGCTGGGAGGGATTGGGGGCAGGAGGAGAAGGGGACGACAGAGAATGAGATGGCTGGATGGCATCAGGGACTCAATGGACATGAGCTTGAGTGAACTCCGGGAGTTGGTGATGGACAGGGAGCCCTGGCATGCTGTGATTCATGGGGTCGCAAAGAGTCGGACACGACTGAGCGACTGAACTGAACTGAACTGAACTGAACTAGGTTGACCCTAGCTTTTCTTCCAAGGAGCAAGTGTCTTTTAATTTCATGGCTGCAGTCACCATCTGCAGTGATTTTGCAGCCCAAGAAAATAAAATCTGTCTCTGTTTCCATTGTATCCCCGTATCCCGAGTCTCCTGCATTGCAGGAAGATTCTTTTACAGCTGAGCCACTGCAGAAGTTCTTCATCCTACCACAAGATAAAAGCTGAATAAACTGAAAATTAACAGCCTTTCTTATCTGTTAGACAGATTAAACTGAAGTGCTAATCGTTGCTGCTGTGTTGTTCAGTCACTCAGTCATGTCCAGCTGTTTGCGATTTCATGGACTGTAGTATGCCAGGTCTTCCCTGTCCTTCACTATCACCTGGAGTTTGTGCAAACTCCTGTTCATTGAGTCAGTGATGCTATCCAAAGATCTAGTCTTCTGATGTCGCCTTATCCTCCTGCTTTCAATCTTTCCCATCATCAGGGTCTTTTCCAATGATTCAGTTCTTCGAATCAGGTGGTCAAAGTATTGGGGCTTCAGCAACTGTCCTTCCAATGAATATTCATGGTTGATTTCCTTTAGGATTGGCTGGTGTGATCTCCTTGCTGTCCCCCAAGTATCTTATCCAACACCACAGTTCAAAAGCATCAGTTCTTCGGTTCTCAACCTTCTTATAGTCCAACTCTCACGACTATTGAAAAAACCATAGCTCTTTGACTATCTGGACCTTTGCTAGCAAAGTGATGTCTCTCTAGGTTTGTCATAGATTTGCTTCCAAAGAGCAAAGTAATACACTCTCTAGGTTTGTCATAGATTTGCTTCCAAAGAGCAAACATTTTTAATTTTGTGTCTGCAGTCAACATCCACAGTGATTTTGGAGCCCAAGAAAATAAAATCTGTCACTGTTTTCATTTTTTCACCATCAATTTGCAATGAAGTGATGGGATTGGATGCCATGATCTTTGTTTTATGAACGTTGAGTTTCAAGTCAGCTATTTCACTGTCCTCTTTTACCTTCATTAAGAGGCTCTTTAGTTCCTCTTCACTTTCTGCCATTAGGGTGGTATCATCTGCATATCTGAGGTCACTGATATTTCTCCTGGTGTCTTGATTCCAGTTTGTGATTCATCCAGCTCGGCATTTCATATGAGGCACTGTTAAATGAGCAGGGTGTCAATAAACAGCCTTGATGTACTCCTTTCCCAATTTTGAACCATTCTTATTTTCTAGAACCTGACAGATGAATACATAAAATCACTGCTAGGATCAGCCAACTTGGACATACACTGATTGGAATAGTCCAATGATGAGGACTGTAGACCAGCATGAGAGTGAGAAACTTCTGCAGTTTCCCATCTTAAGAGGTTCCCACACTTTCATGGATTTTTTTTAATGAACCCCACCAGGTTTTCAAGAAAAAGAGCCAAGAAGAATCAGAGGCAGAAGTTTGGAAACAGTAACCATCAAAGAAAATACTCCCAGCATACTTTCCACACCAAAAGCATACTCTCTATTGTAATGTATTTTATAAGAGCCTTATCTGGCATATACTAAAGGGCAATTAATTATTCTGCCTACTATACTGACAATACTAACAGTACCAATTCCTGGAGAAAATACGGAGTAAGGAAATGTAAAATGGTTCAGCAACTTTGGTAGACAGTTTGGTAGTTACTTAAAAAATTCAACAGTCTTATAACTATGTTCCTAGACATTCACTTATAACATTTGAAAACATGTCCACACAGAAACTTATGTTCTACATAGGAATGTATATAGAAACTTTATCCCTAAACACCATAATTAAAGCAAACCATATGTCCTTCAATAAGGTAAAGAAGAAACATAATGTGGTACATCCATTTGTTGTTCAATCACTAAGTCATGTCTGACTCTTTGTGACCCCATGGACTACAGCATTCCATGCTTCCCTGTCCTTCACCATCTCTCTGAATTTGTTCAAATCCATGTCCATTGATTTTGGTGATGCTATCTAACTATCTCATCCTCTGTCACTCCTTTTCCTGCCCTCAATATTTCCCAATATCAGGATCTTTTCCAATCAATGCATCAGGTGGCCAAAGTTTTGTAGTTCAGCTTCAGCATCTGTCCTTCCATTGAATAATCAGGATTGATTTCCTTTAGGATTGACTGGTTTGACGACCTTGAAGTCCAAGGGACTCTCAAGAGTTTCCTCCAGCACCACAATTCAAAAGCTTCAATTTTTCAGAGTTCAGCTTTCTTTATAGTCCAACTCTCACATCCACACATGACTACTAGAAAAACCATAGCTTTGATAATACAGACCTTTGTTGGCAATGTAGTGTCTCTGTGTTTAGCATGCTGACTAGGTTTGTCATAGTTTTCCTTCTGAGGAGCACATATGTTTTAATTTCGTGGCTGCAGTCACCATCCACAGTGATCTTAGAAACCAAGGATATAAAATCTGTCACTGCTTCTACTATTTCCCCTTTAGTATATCCATACCATAGTATATTATTCAGCATTGAAAAATGAGCTATCAAGTCAAGGGAAGACATAGATACACCTAAATGCATATTTCAAAGTTTAAAATGCTGTCAAAAAAATCTGTATACTGAAAGATTCCAATTATGTGATATTATGGGAAAGGCATAACTGTAGAGTTAATTAACATGTGTGGTTTCTGCAGACCTTGGATAAGATACAATGGAATTCTTATGTGGTGAAACTCTTCTGTATGATACTATAATGGATACATGACACTATGTATTAGTCAAAGCCCATGGAACTTTACTGCTTCCCTGGTGGCTCAGCAGTAAAGAATCCACCTGCAACTGAGAAGATGTAGGAGACGTGGGTTCCATCCTTGGGTCAGGAAGATCTCCTGGAGAAGGAAATGACAACTCACTCCAGTATTCTTGCCAGGAAAATATAATGGACAGAAGAGCCTGGCAGGGTAAGTTTTCTTGGGTCACAAGCATTCAGACATGACTGAGCACACACATGGAACTTTGCAGGATATACCTTAATGTATGCAAATTAAATATCCTTTAGGGGGTAGAAGATCACAGGATGGTATTCAGAATGTGACTGAATAAGCTAGCTGTGTTACAAAAGCATGAAACAATCTCACCAAAGTGGATATGGGAAAAGATAGAGCCCTAGAGAAACTTTGGAAATGAGTGGAATCTATAAGATTGAAACAAAGAAGGGTTAAAGAGGTTGTTTCTAGGCGTACTGTCCTGTCTGACTCTTTGGCAACCCCATGGACTTTAGCCCACCAGGCTTCTCTGCCTGTGAGATTTTTCAGGCAAGTAGATGGGTGTAGCTTGTCATTTCCTCCTGCAGGGGTTCTTCTCGACTAGAGGACTGAGCCCACATCTTCTATGTCCCCTGCATTGCAGGTAGATTCTTTACCACTGAGCCATTGGTGAAGCCTTCCAGGGGTACACATGTATGCATGCTAACTTCCTTCATTTGTGTTGGACACTTTGCAACTCCATGGACTGTAGCACACCAGCCTCCTCTGTCCATGGGATTCTCCAGGTAAGAATACTGGAGTGGGTTGCCATTTCCTCCTCCAGGGTATCTTCCCTACCCTGGGATCAAATTCATGTCTCTTCTCTCTCCTTCATTGGCAGGCAGGTTCTCTACTACTAGCACCACCTGGAAGCCCTTCCAGGGTTCGTAAGTTAAAAATTGTGTCCCTACTGTACATATATACTGGAAATGAACAGCTAGGTAAATGGATGGCAGATTGTGCGAGGCAGGTTTCTCACAGTTTGAGTTTTCAGACCAACAAGGGGACAGGGCTAAAATGATTTGTGGCATCATGGATTATAGTTAGAGATTCTATGAACTCACAGTTCAGTTCAGTTCAGTTCAGTCGCTCCATCCAGCCATCTCATTCTCTGTCGTCCCCTTCTCCTCCCACCCCCAACCTTTCCTATCATCAGAGTCTTTTCCAGTGAGTCAACTTGTCGCATGAGGTGGCCAAAGTATTGCAGTTTCAGCTTTAGCATAAGTCCTTCCAATGAACACCCAGGATTGATCTCCTTTAGAATGGACTGGTTGGATCTCCTTGCAGTCCAAGGGACTCTCAAGAGTCTTCTCCAACACCACAGTTCAAAAGCATCAATTCTTCAGCGATCAGCTTTCTTCACAGTCCAACTCTGACATCCATACACGACCACGGGAAAAACCATAGCCTTGACTAGACGGACCTATGTTGGCAAAGTAATGTCTCTGCTTTTTAATATACTATCAAGGTTGGTCATAACTTTCCTTCCAAGGAGTAAGCGTCTTTTAATTTCATGGCTGCAATCAGCATCTGCAGTAATTTTGGAGCCCAAAGGAACTCACAGTTAGCTTAACATAAACACATATATTTGCATATAAAATACTTAAAGAAATATGTATATGTACACATATATTTCCGTGTTGTGCCAACTACGAGAGACTCGAAATACTAGCAACATCCAGTAGCAATGTGGATATCCATGCATATATCTTGGTTTTTATTATTGTTCAAAAAAGGACCTAGAGTTTTTGGAGAATTATCTAAATCTAGAACTGAGACAGGATCTATGCAACAGGAACCTCGTGTTGCCAGAAATTAAGAAAATGCTCAATAAGAGAAAAAACATCCCTATATTTATGGTATTACTTCAAAGAGAAATAAGGGTTAACTAGAGACCCCAGTGGCCAAAACTGGAACAGTATAAGCAATAAGATAAAATAGTATTGGATTATAACTCAAAGTATAAAAACAGTATACTGGTTTGAGTATACTTGTCTGAGTTCATGTAAATATGAATAATTCAAATAATCTGATAAATAAATAACTGGAAAAACAAATCTCTCTGTTAGAAAATTTTCATTTAATTTATGTAGATTCTTCCCCCTCAAGGAGGAGATTCATGCATCCCACTCTTGAAGTGTGAGCTCTGTGTAGTGACTTCCTTCCAAAGAGGACAGTATGAAAATATGAAAAGGAAACTAGTAACTTTGCAGTAGAGAATATCACAACCAGGTGATCAAGAGCGGTATCAACAGTGATAAATCATGCTGATAGTATGTCTCAATATTATGTGACAAAAATACTTTATAGTTGCGGTCTTCTCCCCAATAAATCATAAATTCAATCTGACCGTGAGAAAAACATCAAACATATTCCAGTAGAGGGAATCCTGCAAAATCACATTCAAAACAGGAAAGTCTGAGGAACTGTCACAACCAAGAAAAACTTAAGGGGACACAAGTAAATGTAATGAGACACCTTAGGTAAAAACTCATGTAATCTGAATGAAGTGGGTAATTGTAGTGTAGGAATATTGGTTCATTAATTATAACAAATATACATAGTAACAAACATACATAGAATCATTAATGTCGTACATAAATTCAGTGAGGGGGTATATGTACTGTCTTCTCATATTTTCAATAATTTTTAAAGTGCTTAAAAATAAAGCATATTAAAATATTTTCTAAATAGTTACATTAATAAATATATTATTATCTGAAAATCTTAGTATCCTTGCAAAATTTAAATCAAAATTAAAATCTTGCTATTTTCCTAGACACCTGTCATAAATGACAGCAAAACCTACACTCAGATTCTTTAATGCATCTTTAAATTCTCCCGTGTTCCGAAACGAATGGTAAATGGCTTTGCATTGTGTATCTGTGTGTTTTTAAATCTCTTTCTCTTTCATATCCAAGCTCTCTAACCCTTTTAGAAGCTAAATTTTGTCGTTTTAATATGACGGTAATTGCTGTATGCTGTTCTACTCAGTATCCGAGGGTATTGCCATGGGGGAAAAAAAGAGATAAGTGCCCTATTGAGTTTAAATAGATTTGCTCTGCAGATATGCCAAAGTACATTTTATTATTTTTTGAAAACCTCTGTAAAATGAATCTGAATCTATTTCAATTGCTTCATGTTACTGATGGTAGAACTTTTGAATGAGATATTTTTTTTTTCTTTTTTGGTCCTAGATAAAAAATCTGAGAAAAAACAAATAACCTTTCGGTAAAACTATTAATATAAACCTGTTGTCTGTGATTTTACTGGAGAGTTTCTTTAACTAGACAACTCTGCATTCATTTCCCAGGAACAAATTGTGAAATCCACAGAACAGTTTATGGTAACCTGTAACATCATTTTTTTCTAAAGTAGTAATCTACATATTTTAAGGGTGAGTACATGTGTTGCAATCATTCAAATTTTTTAATACATTATCCTAATTACATCAGCAGAACAGGTATATTTTATTAGATTTAATGGTTGAAAGTAGTATGAAATAATAGAATATATTTCTTCCCTTTTTTAAGTTGGTTAAGACTGTTGGAAATGTCTAATTCAAAGCTTTCAAATTTAATTCCGGGATACTTTAATCTAATAAAATCTTTAAAATGCATAAATAGTGAAACTGTTCAGGTTGACAGGGAGTGGAAAAGGTGGAAAAGAAAAGTCCTTTATCTTTGTTGCTAACTCCTCCATCTCTACCATCACAGAATCTTGTAAACTTCGGAACATGGTCTGAAAATTAAATGACACAGATCCAAGTACCTTCATTTATCAATATGCTTTTTAAAGGAATCCTTTTGAAGAAAAGCGCAAGTCTGAAGGGTAGAAGAAATTACAAGATGTTGAGAGACTTATTGATGTTTCATATTGAATGGCAGAACTAAGCTTGATAAATATTCAGAAATATTCAGAGAGAATAGAGACCTTGAGTCCACGACTGATTCTTTTTCCACTACACCACACATCTTCAATCATAATTATGATTATGAAGGAGAAAAACTGAATAGTTATTTAAAATGTGTGAATTAATTTAAAGAAATTGGATTGCCTAGATAAATTTGGGGATGTAGTTCTCTAATTCAAAAACACAAGTTGTTCAGTTACTTCATTTAAAATTTTCCCAAATCACAGCTGATATCACAATGCCTTTGTTGTTTTACTCAATCTCAGTACCACCTATGCTGTTATTTAATTTTGTTCTTAACAGCAGTAACTTGCATCAGTAAAGTTTTACATTTCAATAAATTTATTTTCAAAGAAACATGTACTTAATATCAGTTGTCTTTAATAGAAGTTAACTGTCAAAATAAAATCATTGGAATTCAAGAAAATTCTCTCTAGAAACTGTTATGTGTCAAAAGCTGCTCTTGCTTTGTTAAAAAAAAAGATTCATCTTATTTAAGACATTGTAATACAACTTAGAACAAAACTGAGACTTCTTTTTGGAAAATTGGGAAAGAAAATTAGAGTGTCGTTACAGTTATTGGGCTTCCCTGGTGGTTCAGTGGTAAAGAATCTGCCTGCCAATGCAGGAGATGTGAGTTTGATCCCTGGGTTGGGAAGATGACCTAGAGAAAGAAAGGACCACCTCGTTCAATATTCTTGCCTGGGATATTCAACAGGCAGAGTAGCCTGGTGGGCTATAATCCATGGGGTTGCAAAACCCCATGACTTGACTTAGTGACTAAACAACAACAATTAGAATCATTAGTGACTCCATAATAATTTCCATCAGCCTCCAAAAAGCCTACCATATAAACATGTGATTCAAATAAAAACAGTGTGTTAGCTATGCAAATCCAGTCTCAATTTATTGGCAATTCTCTTCCACCTAAATTGTGACTTCTATGTCCCTCCTGATATGAAATAAGGACCAGTCACTGCACAGGAAAATAGCCTGTACAGAAGAATCAGAGACCCACTGGATCTGAAGGCCAAGTGGACAGGCGGAGGTAACAGATATCTCAGAGGAAATGAGGCCACGGAGATCCGCATGCTCTTCCTCCACACTGAATACTTCAGTTCAGTTCAGTCGCTCAGTCATGTCTGACTCTTTGTGACCCCATTGACCGCAGCATGCCAGGCCTCCCTATCCATTGCCAACTCCCGGAGTTTACCCAAACTTATGTCCATTGAGTAGACATTGCCATCCAACCATCTCATCTTTTGTCGTCCCCTTCTCCTCCTGCCTTCAATCTTTCCCAGAATCAGGGTTTTTTCAAATGAGTCAGTTCTCAGCATCAGGTGGCCAAAGTATTGGAGTTTCAGCTTCAGCAACAGTCCTTCCAGTGAATATTCAGGACTGATTTCCTTTAGGATAGACTGGTTGGATCTCCTTGCAGTCCAAGGGACTCTCAGGAGTCTTCTCCAACACCACAGTTCAAAAGCATCAATTCTTCAGCGCTCAGCTTTCTTTATAGTATAAACCTTTATACTTTAGGTTATGTAAAAAGGATCCTGAATCATAATATGATTCTAAATAAAGAGAAATCCTCTGAGATGTGCTGTATTATCACCTAGGTCATGTAAGTGCTAAAAACTGGAACATTATATAAAATAAAAATATGCTTTTGGGCACTTAATTTTCAAACATGTAATTTATAGTCTTGTGTGTTTTTAGAGAAGAGATTCTGCATTCTAAATCACTCAGTCATGTCCAACTCTTTGTGACCCCATAGGCTGTAGCCTGCCAGGCTCCTCAGTCCATGAGATTCTCCAAGCAATAACACTGGAGTGGGTAGCCATGCCCTCTTCTAGGGGCTCTTCCCGACCCAGAGATCAAACCTGGGTCTCCTGCGTTGCAGGCAGATTCTTTACTGCTGAGCCACCAGGGAACCCCAGAGAAGAGATTATATACATGCAATTTTCTAAGTTTAATAGATTCACTCATTTAATAGTATTTTGGCCAACTGCTAGATGCCAAACCTACTCCTTCGGATTAGAGACAGAAAACTAAATAAAGCAAATAGATGAGGTCCTGTCTATTGAACAAGAACATTTTTCTTTGTATGGCAGTGTACATATCCCATGGGAAGATCTCCAGTACTAGTTTTTTTTTGTGAAAAAACAAATCAAGGTATATTACCTTAAGCCAAGAAATCAAGACATATTTGTGGGGTTGTACAAAAAGCAGAGACATTACTCTGCCTACAAAGGTCTGTCTAGTCAAGGCTATGGTTTTTCCCGTGGTCATATATGGATGTCAGAGTTGGACTGTGAAGAAAGCTGATCGCCGAAGAATTGATGCTTTTGAACTGTGGTGTTGGAGAAGACTCTTGAGAGTCCCTTGTACCGCAAGGAGATCCCACCAGTCCATTCTAAAGGAGATCAATCCTGGGTGTTCATTGGAAGGACTGATGCTAAAGCTGAAACTCCAGTACTTTGGCCACCTCATGCGACGAGTTGACTCACTGGAAAAGACTCTGATGCTGGGAAAGGTTGGGGGCAGGAGGAGAAGGGGACGACAGAGAATGAGATGGCTGGATGGCATCACCGACTCTGTGGACATGAGTTTGAGTGTACTCCGGGAGTTGGTGATAGACAGGGAGGCCTGGCGTGCTGTGATTCATGGAGTCCCAGAGAGTCAGATACGACTGAGCGATTGAACTGAACTGAACTGAACTGAACTATGTCTACAGTAGCATCCAAGGTACTATAAATTTTTTCTTATTTGACGGGAAAACATTAACTTCATAGACTACATTGTTTAATTCTCAAACATTCCTTTTTCTCTTTTTCAGTTGGTTACTTCTTTCCTTCTCTCTCTCTCTGCTTTCCTCCCTCCTTCACTCCACCACCCTCTTTCTTTCTGTGCTGATTTCTGCAGTTCCTTTGAAATTAGTACCCTTCAGTTCAGTTCAGTTCAGTTCAGTTCAGTCGCTCAGTCGTGTCCATGAATCACAGCACGCCAGGCCTCCCTGTCCATCACCAACTCCCGGAGTACACTCAAACTCATGTCCACAGAGTCGGTGATGCCATCCAGCCATCTCATTCTCCGTCGTCCCCTTCTCCTCCCGCCCCCAACCTTTCCCAGCATCAGAGTCTTTTCCAATGAGTCAACTCGTCGCATGAGGTGGCCAAAGTATTGCAGTTTCAGCTTTAGCATCAGTCCCTCCAATGAACATCCAGGATTGATCTCCTTTAGAATGGACTGGTTGGATCTCCTTGCAGTATAAGGGACTCTCAGGAGTCTTCTCCAACACCACAGTTCAAAAGCATCGATTCTTCGGCGATCAGCTTTCTTCACAGTCCAACTCTCACATCCATACATGACCACGGGAAAAACCATTGCCTTGACTAGACGGACCTTGGTCGGCAAAGTAATGTCTCTGCTTTTTAATATACTATCAAGGTTGGTCATAACTTTCCTTCCAAGGAGCAAGCGTCTTTTAATTTCATGGCTGCAATCAGCATCTGCAGTGATTTTGGAGCCCAAAAAAACAAAGTCTGACACTGTTTCCACTGTTTTTCCATCTATTTCCCATGAAGTGATGGGACCAGATGCCATGATCTTTGTTTTCTGAATGTTGAGCTTCAAGCCAACCTTTTCACTCTCCTCTTTCACTTTCATCAAGAGGCTTTTGAGTTCCTCTTCACTTTCTGCCATAAGGGTAGTGTCATCTGCATATCTGAGGTTATTGATATTTCTCCCGGCAATCTTGATTCCAGCTTGGGCTTCTTCCAGCCCAGCGTTCCTCATGATGTACTCTGCATATAAGTTAAATAAGCAAGGTGACAATATACAACCTTGACGTACACCTTTTCCTATTTGGAACCAGTCTGTTGTTCCATGACCGGTTCTAACTGTTGCTTCCTGACCTGCATACAGGTTTCTCAAGAGGCAGGTCAGGTGGTCTGGGATTCCCATCTCTTTCAGAATGTTCCACAGTTTATTGTGATCCACACAGTCAAAGGCTTTGGCATAGTCAATGAAGCAGAAATAGATGTTTTTCTGAAACTCTCTTGCTTTCTCCATGATCCAGCGGATGTTGGCAATTTGATAGGAACCTTATTTAGGGAAATACTGACACGAAAGAAAAACAAAGTGGAAAAATGGCTCTTATTCATTTCTTTTAATGATATTTTATACATGCTAAATTTCTATTAAATGCATTTTTGTATTAGCTCATCACAGGTCAAATTTCACTTGAATATAATTAGTATTTGTAAATAATGTTTGATCTAATTTCTGAGTCAGACATTAACACTGGATCATTCTTTTTCTATTTTATAAATCAATAAGCTCACTTTTTGCTTTCAACAAAGTTGAAAACCAGTTTTTACTTTCTGTTCTTAATAAAATGTGCCTTTCTTGTTCAGGAATCTGAAAGACTGCACAGTGCCAAATACTGAGAGCTATGAAACAGTGTACAGAGTGGTCTTTATTTTTTTCACCCTTTGGAAATGAAGCCACACAAAAACACAGTGGGGTAGTCCTTCTTTGCATACACAGTGTGCTGCAATTCTGGAGGACTCTTATTTACTGTAACTGATGAAAGACTGAAAAGCGGATCTTGCTGAGATCAACTCCTTCTGTGCTCACCTGATTGACTAATTATGTGTTCCGCTTAACTGCTCAATAATAAAGCCAAATAGATGCCATTACACAGATTGTAATTTTTGATTAGTAATTTTCACCAAAAAATCAGAAAATAATTTTCCTTTTCTAAAGCTTTGTATGCTTCAGGTAGATGAATTTGGAGTAGCCCTCACAGTCAACAAAAGAGTTCAAAATGCAATACTTGGGTTCAATCTCAAAAATGACAGAATGATCTCTGCTCATTTCCAAGCCAAACTATTAAGGATCACAGTAATCCAACTCTATGCCCCAGCCAATAATGCCAAAGAAGCTGAGGTTGAATGGCTCTGTGAAGACCTATAAGACCTTTAAGAACTAACACCTGAAAATACTGTCCTTTTCATCATAGGGGACTGTAATGCAAAAGTAGGTGGTCAAGAGATACCTGGAATAATAGGCAAGTTTGACCTTGGAGCACAAAATGAAGCAGGGCAAAGGCTAACAAAGTTTTGCCAAGAGAATGCACCAGTCATAGCATACAGCCTCTTCCAACAACACAAGAGAAGCCTCTACACATGGACATCACCAGATGATCAATACCAAAATAAGATTGATTACATTCTTTGTAGCCAAATATAAAGAAGCTCCATACAGTTAGCAGAAACAAGACTGGGAGCTTACGGTGGCTAGATCATTAACTCCTTATTGCAAAATTCAGACTTAAATTGAAGAAGGAAAGGAAAACCACTAGACCATTCAGGTATGACCTAAATCAAAATCCCTTATGATTATACAGTGGAAGTGAGAAACAGATTCAAAGGATTAGATCTGATAAACAGAATGCCTGAAGACAGAGGTTCATAACACTGTACAGGAGGCTGTGATCAAAACCAATCCCAAGAAAAAGAAATGCAACAGGGCAAAGGGGTGTCTGAGGAGGCCTTACAAATAGCTGAGATATTAAGAGAAGCAAAAGGCAAAGGAAAAAGGGAAAGATATACCCATTTGAATGCAGAGTTTCAAATAGCAAGGAGAGACAAGAAAGCTTTCCTAAGTGATCAATGCAAAGGAGGAGAGGAAAACAATAGAATAGGAAATACTAGAAAATTATTTATACCAAGAATATTAGATATAACAAGGGAACATTTCATGCAAAGATGGACACAATAAAAGACAGAAATGGTATGGACCTAATAGAGCAGAAGATATTAAGAAGAAGTGGCAAGACTACACAGAACTGTACAAAAAAGATTTTAATGATCCAGACAACCATGGTGCTGTGATCACTCACCTAGAGCCAGACATCCTAGGGTGAGAGGTCAAATGGGCCTTAGGAAGCATCACTATGAACAAAGCTAGTGGAAGTGATGGAATGCCAGTTGAGCTATTTCAAATCCTAAAAGATGATGCTGTGAAAGTGCTGCACTCAATATGACAGCTAATTTGGAAAACTGAGCAGTGACCACAGGATTGGAAATTGTCAGTTCTCATTCCAATCACAAAGAAAAGCAATGCCAAAGAATGTTCAAACTACCACACAGTTGCAATCATTTAACACACTAGCAAAGTAATGTTTTAACATTTGGAGAATTTTTAAATTCTCCAAACTAGGCTTGAATGGTATGTGAACTGAAAACTTCCAGATATTCAAGCTGCTTATAAAAAGCAGAGGAATCCAAGATCAAATTGCCAACATCTGTCAGATCATAGAAAAAGCAAGAGAGTTCAAGAAAAATATCTACTTCTGCTTGGCTGACTATGCTAAAATCTTTGACTGTGTGGATCACAACAAACTGGAAAATTCCTAAAGAGATGGGAATATCAGACCACCTGACCTGCCTCCTGAGAAATCTGTATGCAGGTCAAGAAACAACAGTTAGAACCAGCCATGGACTGCTTCCATATTGAGAAAGGAGTAGGTCAAGGCTTATTTGTCACCTTGCTTATGTAAGAGATGTGCAGAATATATCTTGAGAAAAAACAGGCTGGATGAAGCATTAGCTGGAATCAAGATTGCCAGGAGAAATATCAATAACCTCAAATATGCAGATGACACCACCCTTATGGCAGAAAGCAAAGAGGAACTATAGAGCCTCTTGATGAAAATGAAAGAGGAGAGTGAAAAATTTGGTTTGAAGCTCAACATTCAGAAAACTAAGATCATGGCATCTGGTCCCATCACTTCATGGCAAATGGTTGGGAAAACAATAGAAAGAGTCATAGACTTTATTTTCTTGAGCTTCAAAATCACTGCAGATGGTGACTTCAGCCATGAAATTAAAAGACGCTTTCTTCTTGGAAGAACAGCCATGACCAACCTTGACAACATATTAAAAAGCAGAGATGTTACTTTGCCAAGAAAGATCCATCTAATCAAAGCTATGATTTTTCCAGTAGTCATTTATAGATGTGAGAGCTGAGCCATAGAAACTGCTGAGCACTGAAGAACTGATGCTTTTGAGCTATGGTGTTGGAGAAGACTCTCGAGAGTCCCTTGGACTGCAAGGAGATCCAACCAATCCATCCTAAAGGAAATCAGTCCTGAATATTCAGTGGAAGGACTGATGCTGAAGCTCCCATTTTTTGGCCATCTGATGTGAAGAACAGACTCATTTGAAAAAACCCGGATGCTGGAAAATATTGAAGACTGGAGGAAAAGGGGATGACAGGGAATGAGATGGTTGGTTGCCATCACTGACTCGATGGACGTGAGTTTGAGCAAGCTCAGGGAGTTGGTCATGTACAGGGAAGCCTGAGGTGCTGCACTCCATGGGGTTGCAAAGAGTTGGACATGACTGAGTCACTGAACTAAACTGAACTGAAGACTTGGAAACATCTGAGCCAAAGGCAAAACAATTGATTTTTCATATATAATATTTTGTTTCAAAAATATATGCCATTTTCCTCTGTTGCCCATTTTAGAATTTGAATACTTGTTTGCTATAGATGTATCTTTTCTCTTGAAAGTAAGGTTCACAAATGCAGAGACCAAATTTTATCCTTTTAATGTGGGTCTCAGACAGTGAAGTATCAGCCTGCAATGCAGGAAACCTGAATTTGATCCCTTTGTTGAGAAATCCCATGGAGAAGGGAATAGCTACCAAAGAATACTCCAGTATTCTTGCCTGGAAAATCCCATGGGCAGAGGAGTCTGGTGGGTTGCATGGGTTGCAAAGGTTGCAGGTCCGTGGGGTTGCAAAGAGTCGTACACAACTAAGCGACTAACACACAAACTTATTTGTGGAAGAAATTTTCATAGCAGATCCGGTTCAGTGACTGCTTATTTAAATGGTTTCTGTCTCTCCGCCCTCCTCTGTCCCCAGTTCCCAGTCATTGTGACATTTTCCTCATCCAGGAAAGGACTTGTAAAGAGATTCTTTTTTCCTTTGCTCTGATAAGGTAAGGAGAACTGGTTCTTTTCTTCTAGAGAACTGGGAGTACCACATGCTGATGAACTGAGGCTGTTTTTGCTACCATCCAAGAACTGCCTGATGGTATTCCAAGGGAGGCACAGGCTGAAATGGTGACTCTCAGACTCAAAAGACCTCTGTTGCTGCTGCTGCTGCTAAGTCGCTTCAGTCGTGTCTGACTCTGTGTGACCCCATAGACGGCAGCCCACCAGGCTCCCCGGTCCCTGGGATTCTCCAGGCAAGAACACTGGAGTGGGTTGCCATTTCCTTCTCCAATGCATGAAAGTGAAAAGTGAAAGTGAGGTCACTCAGTCGTGTCTGACTTAGTGACCCCATGGACTGCAGCCTACCAGGCTCCTCTGTCCGTGGGATTTTCTAGGCAAGAGTACTGGAGTGGCTTGCCATTGCCTTCTCCACAAAAGACCTCTGGAATTTTCCAATTTAGGAGGGACACAGCCTCTGGGTTTTTATACAACTTGAATTTAAACTGCACTTCTCCAAACATGTAGAAGTTTGTGACTTTTCATTTGTATAAAAGTCAACATCTGTCTTTTCAAATCAAGTGACAGACTACTTATTTCCTTAGTGAAAGAGATAAAAAAGTACTTGGAAGAAATCAGTTCTAGTACAGAAATTCCATTTTTCCTGTTTCTGTTCCCCAGTAGTTTTTTTTTTTTTTAAAGGACAAATTGTGTGTCTCCCAAATATCTTTTCTTTCTTTAGTTCTTTGCTTTTCTTTGGTTTATACCCCTATACAATTGCTAGCATTGTGAAAAAGGAGAACGATAGTTTTAGATGCATTCTTTTGTACTTTTATATATTCATGTTTAATTCTCCATTTTATTCAGGAGTGGATTATAATGTGATACAAACACAAAAATCCCTTTTTAAAAATATTATTATGTTTAGAGATAGTCCTATTATATTTTCATCTAAGATAACTTTTAGTGACATTAGCTATTATAGAATTTTATGTATTTAATGCATAATGCAGTTAGTGTTTTAAAACATAACAAAATATATCCATTAACAATTAACAATTATAATATAAATTTGAGTATAAATTTATCTGCTTGTAATTGTAAAATATTTTAGAAAGAGTATTATTGAAAATTATTTTTAATTCTATGATCAAAGTAATCTCAGAAATATGAGTTTGCTACCAGTAAGTTTTTATTAAAACAAACTGAGTCAGGACTATGAAATAGATTCTTCCTTGTCATTAACAGTTAGCCTCAGTGGCAGAAGTTGCTACAGTTGCTCAAGAGGAATAAAGAACAACAAGGCGCACAGTGAATAATGCCCAGGCACAAAAGGAGAATGAACTGTTATCATCTGACTCTTGTGTGCCGAGTAATCTGCAGAAACTCAAAGGTCAAAATTTGCTATTAGAAAGCCAAAAGTTCACTGGAGTGTCAGCAACCAGAGTTGCTAGAGAAAATGGGGTATTAGCAGAAGATTATTCTTAATTACTTTTGTTAATTAGAAGATGTCTATGTTGTACCATATTTGATGTGTAACTGGCTAGAATCCCTGGTACTAACATTCTTCTTTACTCTGTTGTTGCCACTCATGCCTGCCTGGATAGAGGTAGGAAAATGTGTTTGTGTGAGAGGAAGGCGATCAAGAAACAGACTCCCTCCTTTTGGAATTAACTGTGAAACCTAAATTTTGTATGTAATTAAAAGCAGGCAGAAATCTGTTAATTATTATTTTTAAAAAGACATTCCTTTGCAGAATCCTTATAACTCCTTCTTATATCAATTATTTAAAACAGTATCAAGGTATACATGTATGATATGACCTCATTCTAAAATATTTTAATCATTTTTTGAATGCTAGAAAAAAAATAAAAATGATCAATTACTAGAAATATTTTTAAAAAATATTTGTGCTCTTTCAGAATATTAATTTGTGTCAGATTGTAATAACATAAAAAAAGGCCAAAAATTTATAGCCAGTTTAAATACCAAAGAAAATCATTGAAGTAAATACATCTTCAGTTCAGTTCAGTTCAGTTCAGTCGCTCAGTCGTGTCCGACTCTCCGCGACCCCATGAATCACAGCACGCCAGGCCTCCCTGTCCATCACCAACTCCCGGAGTACACTCAAACTCATGTCCACAGAGTCGGTGATGCCATCCAGCCATCTCATTCTCTGTCGTCCCCTTCTCCTCCCGCCCCCAACCTTTCCCAGCATCAGAGTCTTTTCCAGTGAGTCAACTCGTTGCATGAGGTGGCCAAAGTATTGCAGCTTCAGCTTTAGCATCAGTCCCTCCAGTGAACATCCAGGATTGATCTCCTCTAGAATGGACTGGTTGGATCTCCTTGCAGTATAAGGGACTCTCAAGAGTCTTCAACACCACAGTTCAAAAGCATAAATTCTTCGGCTATCAGCTTTCTTCACAGTCCAACTCTCACATCCATACATGACCACGGGAAAAACCATTGCCTTGACTAGACGGACCTTGGTTGGCAAAGTAATGTCTCTGCTTTTTAATATACTATCAAGGTTGGTCATAACTTTCCTTCCAAGGAGCAAGTGTCTTTTAATTTCATGGCTGCAATCAGCATCTGCAGTGATTTTGGAGCCCCCCAAAATAAAGTCTGACACTGTTTCCACTGTTTTTCCATCTATTTCCCATGAAGTGATGGGACCAGATGCCATGATCTTTGTTTTCTGAATGTTGAGCTTCAAGCCAACCTTTTCACTCTCCTCTTTCACTTTCATCAAGAGGATTTTGAGTTCCTCTTCAATTTCTGCCATAAGGGTAGTGTCATCTGCGTATCTGAGGTTATTGATATTTCTCCCAGCAATCTTGATTCCAGCTTGTGCTTCTTCCATCCCAGCGTTCCTCATGATATACTCTGCATATAAGTTAAATAAGCAAGGTGACAATATACAACCTTGACGTACACCTTTTCCTATTTGGAACCAGTCTGTTGTTCCATGTCCCGTTCTGACTGTTGCTTCCTGACCTGCATACAGGTTTCTCAAGAGGCAGGTCAGGTGGTCTGGGATTCCCATCTCCTTCAGAATGTTCCACAGTTTATTGTGATCCACACAGTCAAAGGCTTTGGCATAGACCTAGAGCCAGACATCTTGGAATGTGAAGTCAAGTGGGCCTTAGAAAGCATCACTACTAACAAAGCTAGTGGTGGTGATGGAATTCCAGTTGAGCTATTTCAAGTCTTGAAAGATGATGCTGTGAAAGTGCTGCACTCAATATGCAGGCAGATTTGGAAAACTCAGCAGTGGCCACAGGACTGGAAGAGGTCAGTCTTCATTCCAATCCCAAAGAAAGGCAATGCCAAAGAATGCTCAAACTACCGCACAATTGCACTCATCTCACACGCTAGCAAAGTCATGCTCAAAATTCTCCAAGCCAGGCTTCAGCAGTATGTAAACCGTGAACTCCCAGATGTTCAAGCAGGTTTTAGAAAAGGCAGAGGCACCAGAGATCAAATTGCCAACATCCGCTGGATCATGGAGAAAGCAAGAGAGTTTCAGAAATACATCTACTTGGCTTAAAATATGAGCAATAAAGTTAGTGTTTTACTCTGTGATTTCAGATACCAACATAATCTGTATTTATTTAATTAAAATATCCAATTGACCTGTCTTTTTAATATCTGTATAACAAAATAATTGACTAGTTATTTAGCTCAATCCACTAAGTAATTAAAAGATGCTTACTCCTTGGAAGGAAAGTTATGACCAACCTAGATAGTATATTAAAAAGCAGAGACATTACCAACAAAGGTCCGTCTAGTCAAGGCTATGGTTTTTCCCGTGGTCATGTATGGATGTCAGAGTTGGACTGTGAAGAAAGCTGATCGCCGAAGAATTGATGCTTTTGAACTGCGGTTCTGGAGAAGACTCTTGAGAGTCCCTTGTACTGCAAGGAGATCCAACCAGTCCATTCTAAAGGAGATCAATCCTGGGTGTTCATTGGAAGGACTGATGCTAAAGCTGAAACTGCAATACTTTGGCCACCTCATGCGACGAGTTGACTCACTGGAAAAGACTCTGATGCTGGGAAAGGTTGGGGGCAGGAGGAGAAGGGGACGACAGAGAATGAGATGGCTGGATGGCATCACCGACTCTGTGGACATGAGTTTGAGTGTACTCCGGGAGTTGGTGATAGACAGGGAGGCCTGGCGTACTGTGATTCATGGGGTCTCGGAGAGTCGGACACGACTGAGCAACTGAACTGAACTGAACTAAGTAATTATTTCTGAATAGTCTATCCTATTTTATCCTCTGTAAGTATTACTTCAGTTTATTGATAGCAATAGCCCATACGCCAAATGATAGCACACCTGAGGCTTCCCAGGTAGCTCAGTGGTTGAAGAATCCACCTTCAGGAGAATCCACGTTCAGGAGATGTGGGTCTGATCCCTGGGTTGGGAAGATCCCCTGAAGAAGGGCTGGGAAACCCAGTCTTGTATTCTTGTCTGGAGAAGCCCATGGACAGCGGAGCCTGGAGGGCTACAGTCCATAGCGTCGCAAAAAGCCAGACATGACTGAGCAGCTGAACATGGATGCACACAATAATAGCAACAGCAACAAACTTTTGGGGAGTGTCTACTCTATTGGAACACATACTTTCCAGAAATTGTAATTTTTAAAGTTGCAAAGTAAGATGTATTATTATGCACACTTTTTAGATAAAAATTGATATAGTTTAAAGATGAATACAGTACAACTAAATGTCTTGATGTTACAAAATAGAAGCCCATTTGAAAGAGTCTAAAATTCATATTTATATTTTTATTTACACCAATTGCCTCAATTATTAAACTTCTTGTATTTAATTCTTGACCAAACAGCAATAACTTTTTACCTTTTCCATTAAAAAAAAGGAAAACAGATACCAATTCCTTAATTGTGTATCAGGAAAAAAACACTGAATGAAAGGGTTAAGAAAGTCTGCAACAGAGCCTGAATCCAGCAAAATATGTCACAGCTGTACATGTATGAATGACATGCATTATACCATTATTGTCTGGAGTCAAGATATATAACTTTACTAGTATAGTCTTAATCTGATGCTGATGATGCCATGATTGTTGACTCTTCATGGAAATAAAAATACATGACAGGTTAAGGACTGGAGGTATCCATCTGACAAAGAAAGACTGGCTGAAGAATCCGGATAAACATCAAAGTTTGGTTCAATCTGTGAAATTCTGAGTAACTATGTGTGCCATGGATATGACAACCATAGATGTCCCTGAAAATATTAGAAATATTTTAGTTTTCCAACCTCACTATTTAAAAGTATTCCACGCATCTGTCATGGCTATTTGGGTTCAGAAGAATCCCATTTCCCACTTAGGAATTTTGCTGGCTATTACTTATAAGGTTACCAAAATGAAACAAAAATTGGGATTGGGTTTTGAGCAGAGAAAGAAAAGATTAACAAAAGGCAGTTATTCAGGAACTCTCAGTAGTACATTATAATGGCTCATAAGATTTTAAATATGCTTGCAATCAGAGATTTATGTAGACTGAATTCTTTGGCAGAAATGAATTCATCCAAAACTTCTTGTGTTTTGAACTCTAAAATAGCCTGACACAGTTACTTTTATAGATTCTTTGAAAGACACTTTCTAATTTGTTATTAGGTGTTGAAGGAAACTACTACTGCTATTGAAGGATATCAGATAATTCTGAGACCATAAATATCTATCATGTTTTAGGTAATGTTGGAGAAATTCCAATAGAGAGAGTAGCGTAGCTATGCTCATTGATAAAATGGAGCCGGTGTTTCATTATGAGTTCACACAGCTGAAACCTGGTTTCTTCACTGCTTTCAGAGTTCTATGATAGAGTCCTTGAAGGACCTCCCTATCCTTATCCCAGAAGAGTCTGAAGACAATATTTCCTTTTCAGCAAAGCTAATCATGCTGTTTGGTCCACATCAGTGTTTTAAAATTAAGAGTTGAATGGGTGTTTTGGAAACTGGCTGCAATATACTTGATAGAAAGTATAAAACCTTACTGGGGAAGGACAAGACACAGTTAATACTACTTGAAGCTGGGAGCAGTTTATTCAGCAAGTATGGGTGGAATTAGGCTCCCACACTAAGAACAGCATTTAGAACTTTGTTGACCCTGTGTTATAGACAGTGGCCTTACAGTATAGGTTGATAAGGAAGTCTAGCTAGTGAGATAATAAACTCGACTCCTATTTTAATTACTCAGTTATGGAAGTCTCTTTGGTAATTTACAGAAATTCATAAGGTAATTCATGTAGATCCCCTCCAAAGGTAATTCATGTAGATGCCCTCCAAAATGACCAAATTGCCAGACAAGAAAACACTGGAAAACTATGAAGATACCTAGATCGGATGCAATTAGTTATTTGATCTCATAAAATGAATAGGCATGGTTATGCTTGGGCTTGTCACCCTGCTTATTTAACTTATGTGTAGAGTACAACATGCAAAATGCCAGGCTGGATGAAGCACAAGCTGGCATCAAGATTGCTGGGAGAAACAACAACAACCTCAGATATGCAGATAATACCACCCTTATGGCAGAAAGTGAAGAGGAACTAAAAAGTTTTTGATGAAGATGAAAGAAGAGAGTGCAACAGCTGGCTTAAAACTCAGCATTCAAAACTAAGATCATGGCATTTGGTCCTATTATTTCATGATACATAGATGGGGAAACAATGACAAACTTTATTTTTTGGGGCTTCAAAATCAATGTGGACCATGATTGCAGACATGAAATTAAAAGATGCTTGCTCTTTGGAAGAAAAGCTATGACAAAACTAGACAGGATATGCAAAAGCAGAGACATTACTTTGTCAATAAAACTCCGTGTAGTCAAAGCTATGGTTTTTCCAGTAGTCATGTACAGATATGAGAGCTGGATCATAAAGAAGGTTGAGCACCAAAGAATCGATGCTTTTGAACTGTGGTGTTGGAGAAGACTCTTAAGAGTCCCTTATTCTGCGAGGAGATCAAATAAATCAATTCTAAAGGAAATCAAACCTAAATATTTGTTGGAGGGACTGATGCCGAAGCTGAAGTTCCAATATTTTGGCCCCCTGACACAAAGAGCTGATTCATTGGAAAAGACCATGATTCTGAAAAGACTGAAGGCAAGAGAAGGGTACAACAGAGGATGAGATGGTTGGATGGCATCACTAACTCAGTGGACATGAGTTTGAGCCAGATCCAGGATATGGTGAAGGAAGGGAAGCCTGGAAAGCTGGTCTCAAAGAATTGGACATGACTGAGTGACTAAACAATGACAACAATGCTCAGGCTGTGTAGGGTTCAACCTCAAGTGAAGTGAAACCACTAATGTGGTAAGAGACTGCTCTCAGCTCCTGCAGATAGGAAAGAAATGTCCTTAAGATGCGCCTGTATAAAATTCTTATTGCTCAGGAACCAGCACTTGTTGGAATACATGGACTCCTATCAGGAGCTTTAGGGGACTACAAATGGATACTGTTTAGAATCAAGACTTTTTTTCACTCTGTGTATGCTAAGTCGTTTCAGTCATGTCCCACTCTCTGCGACCCCATGGACTATAGCCCACCATGCTCTTCTGTCCATGGGATTTCTCAGGAAAGAATACTGGAGTGGGTTAGCATGCCCTCCTCCAAGGGGTCTTCCTGATCTAGGGATTGAACCCATGTCTTTTATATCTCCTGCATTAGCAGGCGAGTTCTTTACCACTAGCACCACCCTTTTCACTCTGTTTTATCTATTCAGTTTCATAAGCAACTGTGGAAAATATAATTAAAGTTTGGAATAATAAACAGGTTATCAAATTTCTCCACCAGCCTGTATTTCTTTTGATCAACATACAAACTTTACTGTTACCAATGTATGGTCATAACAAGAAAATATATTAGACAGATATATATCCTATTCCTTAATATACTGTGAATTGTGATTTCATTGAATACACAATTTACTCAGTTCAGTTCAATTCAGTCACTCAGTCGTGTCTGACTCTTTGGGAGTCCATGGACTGTAGCACACCAGGCTTCCCTGTCCGTCACCAACTCCCAGAATTTACTCAAACTTGCATCCATTGAGTCAGTGATGCCATCCAACAATCTCATCCTCTGTCATCCCCTTCTCCTCCCACAATCAATCTTTTCTAGCATCAGGGTCTTTGCAAATGAGTCAGTTCTTCACATCAGGTGGCCAAAGTATTGGAGTTTCATCTTCACATCAGTCCTTCCAATGAATATTCAGGACTGATTTCCTTTAGGATGGACTGGTTGGATCTCTTTGAAGTCCAAGGGACTTTCAAGAGTCGTCTCCAACATCATAGTTCAAAAGCATCAATTCTTTGGCACTCAGCTTTCTTTATAGTCCAACTCTCACATAGATACACGACTACTGGAAAAACCATAGCTTTGACTTGGTGAAACTTGCTTGGCAAAGTAATGTCTCTGCTTTTTAATATGCTATCTAGGTTGATCATGGCTTTTCTTCTAAGGCACAAGCATCTTTTAATTTCATGGCTGCAGTCACTGTCTGCAGTGATTTTGGAGCCCAGTAAAGTTTGTCACTGTTTCCACTGCTGCCCCTTCTATTTCATATGAAGTGATGGGACCAGATGCCATGATCTTATTTTTCTGCATGTTGAGTATTAAGGCAAGTTTTTCACTCTCCTATTTCACTTTCATCAAGAGGCTCTTTAGTACTTTTTTGCTTTCTGCCATGAGTGAGGTGTCTTCTGCATATCTGAGGTTATTGACATTTCTCCTGGCAATCTTGATTCAAGCTTGTGCTTCATCCGGTTCATCATTTCTCATGATGTACTCTGCATATAAGTTAAACAAGTGGGGTGATGAATAGGCCTTGCCATACTCCTTTTGCAATTTGGAATGAGTCTGTTGATTCGCGTCCAGTTCTAACTGATGCTTTTTGACCTGACCACAGATTTCTCAGGAGGCAGGTCAGGTGGTCTGGCATTCCCATCTCTTTAATAATTTCCCACAGTTTATGGTGATCCACACAGTCAAAGGCTTTGGCATAGTGAATAAAGCAGAAATAGATGTTTTTCTGGAACTCTCTCTTTTGATGAGCCAACGAATGTTGGCAATTTGATCTCTGGTTCCTCTGACTCTTCTAAATTCAGCTTGAATATCTGGAAGTTCAAGGTTCATGTACTATTGAAGTCTGGCTTGGAGAATTTTAAGCATTACTATGCTAGCGTGTGAGATGAGTGCAATTGTGCAGTAGTCTGAGCATTTTTTGGCTTTGCCTTTCTTTGGGATTGGAATGAAAACTGTCTTTTTCCAGTCCTGTGGCCACTGCTGATTCTTCCAAGCTGGCATATTGAGTGCAGCACTTTCACAGCATCATATTTTAGGATTTTAAATAGCTCAGCAGGAATTCCATCACCTCCACTAGCTTTGTTTGTAGTGATGCTTCCTAAGGCCCACTTGACTTTGCATTCCAGGATGTCTGGCTCTAGGTGAGTGATCACACCATCATGATTATCTTAGTCATGAAGATCTTTTTTGTACAGTTCTGTGTATTCTTGCCACCTCTTCTTAATATCTTCTGCTTCTGTTAGGTCCATACAATTTCTGTCTTTTATTGTGCCCATCTTTGCATTAAATGTTCCCTTGATATCTCTAATTTTCTTGAAGAGATCTCTAATCTTCCTCCTGGAAAGAGGTAAAAGCAGGACTTTTTGTAGCAATTATTTTTGACACATGTCTTTGTTTAGATAAGCACTTTGTCCAACCAGAGCCCTCCAGTAGAAGTATATGAAGTAAAACATGTAATAAAAAGAAAAATAAATTTATGGGAAATATGAAGAACACCCATATATTGGTTGTAATTTCAGGGAAAGATGAAGTAACTTTATTCCCATAAAGTGTCTCAGAGCAATAGAATAATACTCCTAGCTGTCTCTAAGATCTTGTATTCATTATTGGAAAATGTTGGAAAAAATATCTCACTTGTTTTGTACAAAGAATGGAAATTGACTTTTGCTGACTTATGTGTTCTGCCTAAAAGCTAAGTCTGGATAATTTGGAGAAAAGTTATGGTCACACAGCACCCAGATGATTCAATTAATTAGAACTAATATTGAGTTCATGATCTGTAGGAAGTATTTGCTACTTTGCTTCTTTTAGAATGTATCACGCTGCTTAGCTTCTGCACTTGACATGGATTTGAAATGAGTATGATGAGAAGCCAATTGATATCATTTTCCCATAAGGTTAGCACTTGACTTGCTTCTTTGATATACTAAATGGGAATATAGATTACATGACTTTTTAGAGAAGTGACATGGAAGTGAGGTAGTCTCAGGAGAAAAAGATTTCAGGTTTATTTGGCAGACATATCACAAATGACTTTCTTTTTGAGATGTGTATGTCCCATTCATGGCAACTCATGCTAAGCTGTATTTAGATTTACACTCTGCCCAGTGGAGAGTTAATGGTCTCCACAATTCTTCTGCATGTGTATCCAGCCTATCCTTTGTCAAAATCACGCTGGTAACAATACATGTGGTGACTTGATGAGAACAGACATATTAGGCAAAATGTGGTACAACTTTTAGTTTAGTATCTCATGGTTCTAAGAGTATAATGGGAAAATTATTTCAGGAGATTCATCAGCAGCCAGTTAGGGAAGATGATGAATAATTTATGAGTTGTCTAGGCATGCTAGTAAACTGATAACACACCAAACTCATTAATAGTTCTGACAGAGGGCTTATTCCTTCTCTTAAGGAAGGACAAAATGGATTCTGGTGTTTCTGAAGATCTGCAGTAAGCAATGTTAATGTCCAGATTAAAGTGGTCTATTTTTAAGGATATTTACTTTGGAAACCCTAACCTATGAAAAGATGCCACGGGGCAAGATCCTAGTTTGCTATTATTCCAGGTGCCAAAGATAAAGAGAAAAATCCCCCCTTCTATTATTCAACTGAGATTGAATACATAAGGAATCAATGCCATGCTGTCCCTATGTGGGGAATTGAAGTGTTATTTGCTCAGTCATGTCCTGCTCTTTGTGACTCCATTGACTGTAGCCCACCAGGTTCCTCTGTTCATGGAATTCTCCAGTCAAGAATACTTGATGGGTAGCCATTTCCTCCTCCAGGGAGTCTTCCCAACCCATGGATCAAACCCAGGTCCCCTGCATGGCAGGCAGATCTTTACCACTGAACCACCAGGGAAGCCCTCTCTGTGAGGAGGCATGGACAATGTCATATGGTTCGGGAAACCTATATCTGTGAAAGTGTATGATATGATATCCAGGATATGCTTATATTCATAAGCCAGAGAGAATCTGCAATTTCCTGAATAATGGCCTCTATTTGCTAACCTCACCACTGAGAATATGGGGAAAGGTCATTTCTATGGAGATGGAACAAAACATAATAATGTGACTTTTTAATTTCTCTGTAATGTCTATGTGATGTAATAAGAATTTCTGTATTCATTAATAGAATTAAATGAAATAAAACTTATATACATGATACCCCCATAACATCCAAATAAGAAAATATTTAGGAAGACCAATTTGAAACACACTATTGATGACTGGAAGGACTGATGCTAAAACTGAAACTCCAATATTTTGGCCACCTCATGGGATGAGTTGACTCACTGGAAAAGACTCTGATGCTGGGAGGGGTTGGGGGCGGGAGGAGACGGGGACGACAGAGAATGAGAGGGATGGATGGCATCACCAACTTGATGGACATGAGTCTGAGTGAGCTCCGGGAGTTGGTGATGGACAGGGAGGCCTGGCATGCTGTGATTCATGGGGTCGCAAAGAGTCGGACACGACTGAGTGACTGAACTGAATTGAATGATGAAAAATTATTGGCCAGGGAAAAACATGAAAGTGGCTTTATATTATATAAGAAGATAATAACAGCAGTATTTCCTTTCTCTGAGATACAGGGTACAAGCAACTGATCTAAGACTCTGTTCCTAAACATGATAGGATATTTACTAGTGGAAAGGTAGCAGTGGTGTTCTCTAGTTAGAAAGAAATGCCTTTTTATTTGGATCTGTTAGTAGGCCTAGATTGCTTATTGTATAGTACACTTGAGAGTTTATAGATTTTTTGAAGAATAGTTGACTGTAGAATAGTAGTAAAGCATGCAAACATATTTTATGTGTGAAATTGAGGAGCCCCCAAAGCAAAGGACTTCTGAGAATGTTTCCACACACATTGTTCAGAACTTGTCCGTTAATCCAAAACCACAATGCCTAGTAAATTGGGAGTAGTGACTTTTTATTTTTTGAAAGTATATCTAAGATTTGGTTTATTTTATATAAAGTATATCTATCTATATCAATAGAATTATTATTTATCTTTGGTATTGGCTAGGAACTATATTTTTTATGAGTCTTTGACTACCTACCTTCTGTGTTATTATGTCATGAATTTAAATATTACCTATATATAGGATAATTTCACTTTATCTATCTGGGACCTATATACTGAGCTGCAGACTCATAAATTTTGTTTCCTTGATGTATTCACTTGAATTTCTCACTTAATTTAAAATTTCATCACTTGATTTACATCTCTGTGATCCATTTCAAATCTGATTTTTTTGTGTTTTTTTTTTAACCTCCATTTTACATTTATTCTCCCTCTTATAAATGGGCCAGACATAGAAATTTTCATTTATTTCTCCCTTGTCATTACCTTTAACACAAAAAAATCCATGCTCTTTTTCAATATCTCAACCATTTATCTCATAGTGAAAAACATGGGTATCTCTCACACAGATCATCACAGACCATCAAATTGGGTTTTCCAAGTTCCCATTTGCCACTAGGGCCATACATTTTAATAAATATCATTGGAAAACTTAAAACATGTTTAGCAATTTGTTAATCACAGCTGATCTCAAATAGCAGCTCCTATATTCATGCAAAAATCCTAGTATCACTAATCTTCTTAGGTGGATGGAATATAAGATAAAAAGGGTAAAAAGACTAGCTAGGAAAAGCCAATAAGAGAATAATAAGAGCTTTAAACTTATTAAATCACTAATCCTTGCCATACTCAAGCCTGTTAGATGCTATTATTGTTCCTATTTTGTAGATAATGAAACTGAGGTGCCTAGAAATCAGTGGTAGCACCAGAATTCAAAATTGCAGCAGAGGCTGCTGCAGGATACTATACGAAAGAAAGATGAAAAGAGCAAGATACAAGAAAATGGAAAGACCTGAGAATCTAAAGCAGGAGATGGAGTAACAGAGATAGGATTTATCTTCCCATTTAATCAACAAACAAAAATATATGGAACAGCTGTTTATAGGACAGTGGGCATCAGACAGTGAAAGGCAGTAATCTCTGAAAGAAAGGACATGAATGAGGGTGAGTAGTATGATTGCCCCAGTTTACTGCCATGAGGGTAAGCTGTATTACAGACAGGAGACATTCAGATGGAGCACAATGAATTTGCTGGGTTGAAGAAGTGGTAGTCTAGGAAGATAAAGACAGCAAGAGACACAAGAGCTGCATAGATAGAGACTCCAGTGTATTCTGCTATAGCTCATGATTTTAGTGTCTTACCTAAGAAATCTTTGCCTAACAGATTCCTCCTGTTTTTTTCCAGAAGCTTTATAGTTTTAAATTGTACAATTAAGTATTTAACCCATTTTAAATAAAACATTTGTGTGCAGTACAATGTACAGAAGTTTGCTGTGCATATGAATACCATCTATTCTAGTACCATTGGCAAAAGACGACTTTTTGTCTACTGAATTCCTTTCAAAGATCACTTGACCATACACATAATTCTAAACTATTCTGTTCCATTGATCTATTTGCTGTCTTTAAACCACAGTGTCTTTTCTTCATCTTTATTGAGGTGTAACTGACAGAGGATGAGATGGTTGAATGGCATCACCGACTCAATGGGCATGAGTTTGAATAAACTCCCGGAGTTGGTAATGGACAGGGAGGCCTGGCATGCTGCAGTTCATGGGGTTGCAAAGAGTCGGACACAACTGAGTGACTGAACTGAACTGACAAATGAAACAATAAGATATTTAATATGCATAATGTGATTATTCAATATACACATATAATACACTGTGAAACAATTGCCCCCATTGAATTACTTAACACATCCATTACCTCATCTACTTATCTTGAATGTGAATAGGAATGTCAGATATCATTCCTGTGATACATTGTAGTTTGAAAGGAAATTTTGCAGATGTAATTAAGAATACAGATCAATTGACTTCAGGTTAATTGCTGTTCAGTCACTTAGTCGTGTCTGACTCTTTGTGACACAATGGACTGTAGCACTTCAGGCTCCTCTGGCTTCCACTATCTCTTGGAGTTTGTTCAGACTCATGTCTACTGAGTCGGTGATACTGTCCAACCATCTTGTTCTCTGTCATCCTCTTCTGCCTTCAATCTTTCCCAGCATCAGAGTCTTTTCCAATGAGTAGGCTTTTTACATCAGGTGGCCAAAGTATTGGAGCTTCAACTTCAGCAACAATCTTTCCCATGAATATTCAGTGTTGATTTTCTTTTGGATTGACTGGTTTGATCTCCTTGCAGTACAAGGGACTCTTGAGAGTCTTCTCCAACACCACAGTTCGAAGTATCAGTTCTTCGGCACTCAGCCTTCTTTACGGTCCAACTCTCATATCTGTACATGACTACTGGAAAAACCATAGCTTTAACTATATGGAACTTTGTGGGCAAAGTGATGTCTCTGCTTTTTAATATGCTGTCTAGGTTTGTCATAGCTTTCCTTCCAAAGAACAAGCGTCTTTTAATTTCATGGCTGCAGTCATGGTCCACGATGATGATGGAGACCAAGAAAATAGTCTGTCACTGTTTCTTCCTTTTACTTTTCTATCTGTCATGAAGTGATGAGACCAGATGACATGAAATTAGCTTTTTGAATGTTGAATTTCAGGCCAGGTTTTTCACTCTCCTTTTTCACCCTCATCAAGTGATTCTTTAGTTACTCTTCACGTTATGCCATTAGGGGACAGAAATAGTAAGTACCTAATTGAAGCACAAGAGTGGTTAATCACAAAGCGGATTAAGAGTCAGTTTGACTTAGTTATACGGTTTACAGATAAGGGACAGAAAAAGACAAAATTTGGAAGCAACAAATATGTTCTTATGCAGGAGCAAATGCCATAATGTACAAAAGACCACCTGGCAAGAATGGTAGTCACCTACTAGGATCCAAAAACAACCCTTGTCTGAGATCCAGCTAGAAAACAAGGTCCTCAGTCCTACAGCTGTAAGGATTTGCGTTATACCAACCATCGGAATAAGACTGGAAGAGGCTCTTGAGCCCCAGATGACTTCTCAATTTCCACCATGTGAAACCTTCAGCACAGTACCCAGCTATGATATGCCACAATTCTGACCAATGAAAACAGTGAGATAAAGTTGTGTTGTGTTTAGCTGATAAGTTTGTGGTAATATTTTTGAAGTAAAATAAGTTAAATAGTTATAAACTGTGTTCATAAGATACATTACATGAAAACAATATCACATGCTAATTGTTCCCTTGGACTGTCTAAAGAAATGGTAAGACTTAATTCTCAAATAATTAAAAACATGATTTTTATGGCATTACTTTGTTAGTAATGACTAAATTTTACTTAACTTGTTAAGAATGGAATCAGGAGGCCAAAAATACTTGTTTAAATAAATATATAAATGAAAAACAAAGAATGGTATAATAAGACTGCTCTATGAAGAAAAAGAACACTTCTAGACTATTAGTGGGAATGTAAATTGGTGCACCCACTGTGGAAAACAGTCTGAAGATTCCTCAAAAAAACAAAAATAGAATTTCTATAGGTTCAGCAATCCCATTCCTCTGTATATTCTAGACAAAACTGTAATTTAAAAAGATACATGCACCTCTATGTTCATACCCATCTATTTCCAATGAAGTGATGGGACCAGATGTCATGATCTTTGTTTTCTGAATGTTGAGCTTCAAGCCAACATTTTCACTCTCCTCTTTCACTTTCATCAAGAGGGTTTTGAGTTCCTCTTCACTTTCTGCCATAAGGGTGATGTCATCTGCATATCTGAGGTTACTGATATTTCTCCCAGCAATCTTGATTCCAGCTTGTGCTTCTTCCAGCCCAGCGTTCCTCATGATGTACTCTGCATATAAGTTAAATAAGCAGGGTGAAAATATACAACCTTCACGTACTCCTTTTCCTATTTGGAACCAGTCTGTTGTTCCATGTACAGTTCTGACTATTGCTTCCTGACCTGCATACAGGTTCCTCAAGAGGCAGGTCAGGTGGTCTGGTATCCCCATCTCTTTTAGAATTTTCCACAGTGGAAACAGTGTCAGACTTTATTTTTTTGGGCTCCAAAATCACTGCGGATACTGATTGCATCCATGAAATTAAAAGACACTTACTCCTTGGAAGGAAAGTTATGACCAACCTAGACAGCATATTAAAAAGCAGAGACATTACTTTGCTAACAAAGGTCTGTCTATCAAGGCTATGGTTTTTCCAGTGGTCATGTATGGATGTGAGAGTTGGACTGTGAAGAAAGCTGATCGCCAAAGAATTGATGCTTTTGAACTGTGGTGCTGGAGAAGACTCTTGAGAGTCCCTTGGACTGCAAGGAGATCGAACCAGTCCATTCTAAAGGAGATTAATCCTGGGTTTTCATTGGAAGGAGTGATGCTAAAGCTGAAACTCCAATACTTTGGCCACCCTCATGCGACAAGTTGACTCACTGGAAAAGACTCTGATGCTGGGAAGGATTGGGGGTGGGAGGAGAAGGGGACGACAGAGAATGAGATGGCTGGATGGCATCACTGACTCGATGGACATGAGTTTGAGTGAACTCTGGGAGTTGGTGACAGACAGGGAGACATGGCGTGGTGTGATTCAAGGAGTCGCAAAGAGTCGGACACGACTGAGCGACTGAACTGAACTGAAGTAAACTGATGTTCATACCAGCACTATTTACAATAGCCAAGACATGAAAGCAATATAAATGTCTGTCAAAAAATGAATGAATATAGAAGATGTGGTATGTGTGTACAGTGGAATTCTACTCAGCCATTAAAAGAATGAAATAATGCCATTTGCACCAACATGAATGGACCTAGAGATTATCATACTAAATTCAGTCACATAGAGAAAGATAAATACAACATGATATTGCTTATATATTAAATCTAACATATGACTTAAATGATGTTATCTACAAAACAGAAATAGACTCACAGACATAGAGAATAGAGTTGTAGCTGCCAAAGTAGGGTAGGGGAGGAATGGATTGGGACGTTGGTATTAGCAGATGCAAACTATTATGCATAGGATGGATAAATAACATGGTTCTACTGTATAGCACAGGTAACTATATTCGGTATCCTATAATAAACTGTAATGGAAAGGAATATGAAAAATAATACATCATATACGTAGCTGAATCATTTTGCTATACAAGATAAATTGACACAATATTGTAAATCAACTACACTTCCATAAAATAAATATTGAAAAAGCAAAGATTGCTCCATGAGATCCAAAAGTTATCAGTGTCCTAAATGGGCACTTTTAGAAATACCTTCTCTACCAGACAAAGAATCATTTTCACATTAATTCTCTACAAATTAACCCCTAATGTAGCATTTGCTTTCTAATCAATAGCAACTTCAAGTCAAACAAATTAGACACTGTAATCAAATAATCCTTAGGTGATTTTATTAGGCAGTGTTCTATTATGATATTAAAAGGACATGAAATCAGTTTTCCCTTTCATTTCTAACATTAGATTATTATTATTATTATTTTAAATTTTTATTGGAGGCTAATTATTTTACAATATTATATTGGTTGGTTTTGCCATACATTGACATGAATCCACCCCAGGTGTACGTGAGTTCCCCTTCCTGAACCCCCCTACCACCTCCCTCCTCCCTTTATCCTCCCTCTGGGTGATCCTGGCATACCAGCCCCGAGCATCCTGTAACATGCATCGACCCTGAACTGGTGATTCGTTTCACATATGATAATATACATGTTTTAATGCCATCCTCCCAAACCATCCCACCCTCACCCTCTCCCACAGAGTCCCAAAGACTGTTTTATACATCTGTGTCTCTTTTGCTGTCTCATATAGAGGTTAATCATTTGCATCTTTCTAAATTTCATATATATGCGTTAATATATTGTATTGGTGTTTTTCTTTCTGGCTTACTTCACTCTGCATAATAGGCTCTAGTTTCATCCACCTCATTAGAACTGATTCAAATGCATTTTTTAATGGCTGAGTAATACTCCATTGTGTATATGTACCAAGGCTTTCTTATCCATTCGTCTGCAGATGGACATCTAGGTTGCTTCCATGTCCTGGCTATTATAAACAATGCTGCAATGAACATTGGAGTACATGTGTCTCTTTCAGTTCTGGTTTCCTCGGTGTGTATGCCTAGGAGTGCGATTGCTGGATCATATGGCAGTTCTATTTCCAGTTTTTTGAGGAATCTCCACACTGTTCTCCATAGTGGCTGTACTAGTTTGCATTCCCACCAACAGTGTAGGAGGTTTCCCTTCTCTCCACACCCTCTCCAGCATTATTGAATGTAGACTTTTGGATAGCAGCCATTCTGACTGGTGTGAAATGGTATCTTGTTGTGGTTTTGATTTGCATTTCTCTGATTATGAGGGATGATGAGCATCTTTTCATGTGTTTGTTAGCCATCTTTATGTCTTCTTTGGAGAAATGTCTGTTTAGTTCTTTGGCCCATTTTTTGATTGGGTCATTTATTTTTCTGGAATTGAGCTTCAGGAGCTGCTTGTATACTTTTGAGATTAACCCTTTATCAGTTGCTTCATTTGTTATTATTTTCTCCCATTCTGAATGCTGTCTTTCACCTTGCTTATAGTTTCCTTTGCTGTGCAGAAGCTTTTAATTTTAATTAGGTCCCATTTGTTTAATCTTGCTTTTATTTCCAATATGCTGGGAGGTAGGTCTTGGAGGATCCTGCTGTGATTTATGTCAGAGAGTGTTTTGCCTACGTTCTCCTCTAGGAGTTTTATAGTTTCTGGTCTTACATTTAGCTCTCTAGTCCATTTTGAGTTTATTTTGGTGTATGGTGCTAGGAAGTGTTCTAGTTTCATTCTTTTACAAGTGGCTGACCAGTTTTCCCAGCACCACTTGTTAAAGAGACTGTCTTTTCTCCATTTTATATTCTTGCCTCCTTTGTCACAGATGAGGTGTCCATAGGTGCGTGGATTTATCTCTGGGCTTTCTATTTTGTTCCATTGGTCAATATTTCTGTCTTTATGCCAGTACCATACTGTCTTGATGACTGTGGCTTTGTAGTAGAGCCTGAAGTCGGGCAGGTTTATTCCCCCAGTTCCATTTTTCTTCCTCAAGATTGCTTTGGCTATTCAAGGTTTTTTGTATTTCCATACAAATTGTGAGATTATTTGTTCTAGTTCTGTGAAAAGAATCGTTGGTAGCTTGATAGGGATTGCATTGAATGTATAAATTACTTTGGGTAGTATACTCATTTTCACAATATTTATTCTTTCAATCCACGAACACGGTATATTTCTCCATCTATTAGTGTCCTCTTTGATTACTTTCACTAGTGTTTTATAGTTTTCTATGTACAAGTCTTTTGTTTCCTTAGGTAAATATATTCCTAAGTATTTCTTTTCGTTGCAACAGTGAATGGAATAGTTTCCTTAATTTCTCTTTCTATTTTCTCATTATTAGTGTACAGGAATGCAAGGGATTTCTGTGTGTTGATTTTATATCCTGCAACTTTACTGTATTCATTGATTAGCTCTAGTAGTTTTCTGGTAGAGTCTTTAGGGTTTCTTGTGGAGAGGATCATGTCATCAGCGAACAGTGAAAGTTTTACTTCTTCTTTTCCAGTTTGGATTCCTTTTATGTCTTTTCCTGCTCTGATTGCTGTAGCCAAAACTTCCAGAGCTATGTTGAATAGTAGTGGTGAGAGTGGCCACCCTTGACTTGTTCCTGACTTTAGGGGAAATGCTTTCAGTTTTTCACCGTTGAGGATAATGTTTGCTGTGGGTTTGTCATATACAGCTTTTATTATGTTGAGATATGTCCCTTCTATTCCCACTTTCTGGAGGGTTTTTATCATAAATGGATGTTGAATTTTGTTGAAGGCTTTCTCTGCATCTATTGAGATAATCATATGATTTTTATTTTTCAGTTTGTTAATGTGGTGTAATACGTTGATTGATTTGTGGATATTGAAGAATCCTTGAATTCCTGGGATAAAGCCCACTTGGTCATGATGTATGATCTTCTTAATATGTTGTTGGATTCTGATTGCTAGAATTTTGTTAAGGATTTTTGCATCTATGTTCATCAGTGATATTGGCCTGTAGTTTTCTTTTTTTGTGGGATCTTTACCAGGTTTTGGGATTAGGGTGATGGTGGCCTCATAGAATGAGTTTGGAAGTTTCCTATCCTCAGCAATTTTCTGGAAGAGTTTGAGTGGAATAGGTGTTAGCTCTTCTCTAAATTTTTGGTAGAATTCAGCTGTGAAGCCGTCTGGACCTGGGCTTTTGTTTGCTGGAAGATTTCTGATGACAGCGTCTAGTTCCATGCTTGTGATGGATCTGTTCAGATTTTCTATTTCTTCCTGGTTCAGTTTTGGAAAGTTGTACTTTTCTAGGAATTTGTCCATTTCTTCCAGGTTATTCATTTTATTGCCATATAATTGCTGATAGTATTCTCTAATAATCCTTTGTATTTCTGTGTTGTCGGTTGTGATCTCTCCATTTTCATTTCTAATTTTATTGATTTGGTTCTTCTCCCTTTGTTTCTTGATGAGTCTGGCTAGTGGTTTGTCAATTTTATTCACCTTCTCAAAGAACCAGCTTTTGGCTTTGTTGATTTTTGCTATGGTCTCTTTTGTTTCTTTGGCATTTATCTCTGCCCTAATTTTTAAGATTTCTTTCCTTCTACTAACACTGGGGTTTTTCATTTCTTCCTTTTCTAGTTTCTTTAGATGTAGTTTTAGGTTATTTAGTTGACTTTTTTCTTGTTTCTTGATGTGTGCCTGTGTTGCTATGAACTTCCCCCTTAGCACTGCTTTTACAGTGTCCCAGAGGTTTTGGGTTGTTGCGTTTTCATTTTCATTCATTTCTATGCATATTTTGATTTCTCTTTTGATTTCTTCTATGATTTGTTCATTATTCAGCAGCGTGTTGTTCAGCCTCCATATGTTGGCATTTTTAATGGTTTTTCTCCCGTAATTGAGATCTAATCTTACTGCATTGTGGTCAGAAAAGATGCTTGGAATGATTTCAATTTTTTTGAATTTACCAAGGCTAGATTTATGGCCCAGGATGTGATCTATCCTGGAAAAGGTTCCATGTGCGCTCGAGAAAAAGGTGAAATTCATTGTTTTGGGGTGAAATGTCCTATAGATATCTATTAGGTCTAATTGGTCTATTGTATCATTTAAAGTTTGTGTTTCCTTGTTAATTTTCTGTTTAGTTGATCTATCTATAGATGTAAGTGGGGTATTATTGCATTGTTGTTAATTTCCCCTTTCATACTTGTTAGTAGTTATCTTACATATTGCAGTGCTCCTATGTTGGCTGCATAAATATTTATAATTGTTATATCTTCTTCTTGGATTGATCCTTTGATCATTATGTAGTGTCCTTCTTTGTCTCTTTCACAGCCTTTTTTTTTTAAAGTCTATTTTATCTGATATGAGTATTTCTACTCCTGCTTTCTTTTGGTCTCTGTTTGCATGGAATATCTTTTTCTAGCCCTTCCCTTTCAGTCTGTGTGTGTCCCTCGTTTTGAGGTGGGTCTCTTGTAGACAACATATATGGGGGTCTTGTTTTTGTATCCATTCAGCCAGCCTTTGTCTTTTGGTTGGAACATTGAACCCATTTATGTTTAAGGTAATTATTGATAAGTATGATCCCGTTGCCTTTTTCTCATTGTTTTGGGTTCAAGTTTATACACTCATTCTGTGTTTCCTGTCTAGAGAAGATCCTTTAGCATTGGTTGAAGAGCTGGTTTGATGATGCTGAATTCTCTCAGTTTTTGCTTGTCTGTAAAGCTTTTGATTTCTCCTTCATATTTGAATGAGATTCTTGCTGGATACAGTAATCTGGGCTGTAGATTATTTTCTTTCATCACTTTAAGTATGTCTTGCCATTCCCTCCTGGCCTGAAGAGTTTCTGTTGAAAGATCAGCTGTTATCCTTATGGGAATCCCCTTGTGTGTTATTTGCTGCTTTTCCCTTGCTGCTTTTAATATTTGTTCTATGCGTTTGATCTTTGTTAATTTGATTAATATGTGTCTTGAAGTATTTTGCCTTGGGTTTATCCTGTTGGGGACTCTCTAGGTTTCTTGGACTTGGGTGATTATTTCTTTCCCCATTTTAGGGAAGTTTTCAAGTATTATCTCCTCAAGTATTCTCTCATGGTCTTTCTTTTTGTCTTCTTCTTCTGGGACTCCTATGATTCGAATGTTGGAGTGTTTAACATTGTCCCAGAGGTCTCTCATATTGTCCTCATTTCTTTTGATTCATTTTTCTTTTTCCTCTCTGTTTCATTTATTTCTACAATTCTATCTTCTAGCTCTCTTATCCTGTCTTCTGCCTCTGTTATTCTACTGTTTGTTCCCTCCAGAGTGTTTCTGATCTCATCTATTGCGTTATTCAGACTCTTTTTATTTCCTCTAAGTCCTTATTAAACCTTTCTTCCATCTTCTCAATCCTTTTCTCCAGGTTATTTATCTGTAACCTCATTTTGCTTTCAAGATTTTGAATCATTTTCACCATCAAAATTCAAAATTCTTTATCAGGTAGATTCCCTATATCTTCCTCTTTTGTTTGTGTTGGTGGGCATTTATCTTGTTCCTTTACTTGCTGGGTATTTCTCTGCCTCTTCATCTTATTTATATTGTTTTGTTTGGTGTGGCCTTTCCCTCTTCTGGCCGTTTGTGGAGTTCTCTTAATATGTAATTACCTCGCTGTGTGTGGGTTTGGACGGGTGCCTTGTCAAGGTTCCCTGTTTAGGGAAACTTGTGTCGGTGTTCTGGTGGGTGGAGCTGGATTCTTCTCTCTGGAGTGCAATGAAGTGTCCAGTAATGAGTTATGAGATGTCAGTGGTTTGTAGTGACTTTGGGCAGCCTGTATATTGAAACTCAGGGCTATTTTCCTGTGTTGCTGGAGAATTTGCATGGTATGTCTTGCTCTGGAACTTGTTGACTTGAACTTGGGTGGTGCTTGGTTTTAGTGTAGGTATGGAGGCGTTTGATGAGCTCCTATCGATTAATGTTCCCTGGAGTCAGGAGTTCTCTGGTGTTCTCAGGATTCGGGCTTAAGCCTCTTGCCTCTGGTTTTTGGTCGACACTAGGGTGTGTGTGGACACTTTTTAAGGCTCAGTTGTTCAGTCCTGTTCTGGGAATGGAGGAACACTGCAGACAAATATCTCTGGCATCTGTTGGGAGTGCTCCCAGCGTCTCAGTCACACTGGGTTTGCCCCTGCTCACAGCGCGTGTGCTGTCCCAGTCTACACTGCACAGGCTCTAGGTTGCTCTGCTGGGAACTGTCCGAGGCCGGCATTGGGTTGTACGCACTTCCCAGGTCTGAGCATCTCAAGTTCAGTTTCTTGGGTACTCCACAAAGGTGCAGACTTGGCTGGGTCTGCGTTTAGTGCCTTCCCCGGTTCGAGCAGCTCAGGTGACCAGGTGTTTGGCGAGCTTGGTTGCTGCGACTTATTGCCTCCCCAGTCCCTGCCACTCAGTTTTCTGGGTGTACACCGGCACACCTTCTCAGGCAGATATCGATTGGCCCAAACCCAAGAAGTCTTGATTAGCAACAAGCCTGTCTGCAGTTTGTGTTGGATGGCTTTCTGGGGCTGCGGTTGCCCCCTCCGGCTCTGGCTGACCTCCCTGCCTGTCTCAGCATGGGATGGAGGATGGGTCAACTGCAGCCAGCTCGCTCTGCTCAGACCTTTGTTCTGTGAGCGGGACTGGTGGAGTCTTAGGTTAGAGCTTTCCACCTTTTCTTGGGGAAGCTATCCCAGTCTGCTTTGCTATCCCCTGTTAGATCTCTCAGATTGTTCTCGTGGCATTCAAGCCCAGTCCTCTCTCTAAGCAGTTCAGCCAGCTCCTCCCTGCCCAGGCCCTGCTTGCTAATAGTGTATGCAGGCGTCTGCGCTGCTTCTCTGCTGGGAGTTACCCTTTGGTGGGTAATCTGTGGGTTTTAACTATTTCTTTCTTTTTTCCTCCCGGTTATGTGGCCCTCTGAGGTTCCAAGGCTCACCACAGACTAGGCAGTGAGAGTGTTTCCTGATGTTTGGAAACTTCTCTCTTTTTAAAGCCTCCCTTCCCGGGACGGAGCTCCGTCCTTACCTCTTTCGTCTCTCTTTTTATCTTTTATGTTTTTTCCTACCTCCTTTCGAAGACAATGGGCTACTTTTCTGGTTGCCTGATGTCCTCTGCCAGCATTCAGAAGTTGTTTTGTGGACTTTACTCCGCGTTCAAATGTTCTTTTGATGAATTTGTGGGGGAGAGAGTTGTCTCGCCGTCCTATTCCCCCGCAATCTTGTTCCTTCTCTAGTTTATTATTTATTAATGATTGCTATTAGGTATGGGATAAAATGATGACAGAGGGCCTGCCTACTAATGAATTATGGATCTGAATATTAAAGTGATCTTAAAATATTTTATACTGGAATAAGTCTAGAAATATTCAGAGCCTATAACAATCAAAGAGACTTACTCTATTAAATAAATGTATTTGTGACAACTAAATATAATCATATTAATATTAAAATTATTCTAAATTAGCATATCTATATTTCTATATTATTTGAATACATATTAGCAAAATAACAATAAACATTTCCTTTTTCATGTCAATTAGTTGATTCAGAATATGTACAAGAATGTTTTTTCAAACTATTTGCCTTAGAATTGCAATGAGAACTCTAGATACATTTAATATTTTAAGATTTCTGTCAATTAACCCATCATTTCCTCCTAAGTCAGTCTCATTTTTATCTGATTTCTTTTCAGTGCTTTCACCCACTTCATAATACAGTCATAATGTAAGTCCAGCAGCTTAGTAACATTTGTCTGGGAAAGTTGACACCAATCCACTAGTCACTAAACTTTACTGAAGAAAACCCCACAATACAATGTACTTATCTTCATAAGGATATAAAAATACTTGTGCTTTATTATTTTATAGTTATTTCCACCAGAATATTTCTCAGAAGGAAGAAAATATACATTACTTCTTTTTATTCACACAATCTAATACAATGAATACTGGCATGTATTCAATGAGTAGGTGTAATTTAAGAGAGAGGTTAGTTAAGGATGAAAGCTTACATTCTAGTGGGTGATTATTGACCATACCTATGAAGGAAACAGCTTGAGAAGGTTGTAACACCCTGTGTTGAACTAACTAGATTTAGGATTCTAATTTAAGATTTTTTTAAGCTTCTGGAAGCTCTCTAGTATTATTCTCTGTTAAATCTATTACTATCATCACAAGTTTCTATGGTGTTAGCAACCTGTTTAGAAATCCAATGCACATAGATCAAATAAAGATTAAAAAAAGAAAAGCAGTTACATTAATGTTTTCTTTGTTTCTTCAGCAGTATTTGTCATTTTAACTCACACTGACCCCAACTGATGTCTATTTTATAATTGTAGTTTAAATTTATTATAAGTGAAGGATATATGCCTGTTTATTCTAATAGAAATCTCCAGTGTGATAAAAGTCAGTTGCTTGTTTGTTAGGATCATGACCAATTGTAGTATAGAGACTGTGGAGTTTAGTCTTTGTTTACATTTAAATTAATATAAAAATTTTGTTTTTGGAAGACTTTGAACTGGTGTCACTTTTTCAAGCTCTTTCACCTTGTGCTAAATGAGAACATTATCCCTAATATTGCTTTGCTCTTCTCTATTTCCTGTTGGATGAATGAATCTACCCTCTTTCAAATATGATTACCCTCTCTTCACTTTTACTATTCTTTTGGAATTAGATCACCTTATCAAGTACAGCAGTTCAATAATAGCCTTCCTTAAATAGGTACATGAAGGTCAACTTGAGACTTCCTTCTCCACAGGGATCAAAAAGAGGTATGAAATGCCATTACAGCCTAAATTCTGATTGTCTCTAACCAAGCAGAAAGTGTTTTTATAAATAAATCCAAGTTTATAACAGATGGCTTAGCACAAGCAGAAAAAGAATCAATGTGAAATGTGAAAGCATCTATAAGCCAACGAATATTAACAGCTTAATATTAAAAGGACTGTATGAATTCACAGCAAGTGTATATATGATCACTATTACTTCAGAACTCTTATTTTTAATAAAGAAAGGATATATTACAGTCATGTGATGTAGTTTGTTCTTTCAGTACATGCTTATCTCTAACATCTGCTTTCATACAATTCTAAACTAAAGCAAATTACAGATAAGACTATAAATAAATGGCATGCTTATATTTCTACATATTCTGTGAATATACCATTTATTGCTTTTATAACTATCAGAATGCCACGAGTTTTCAGCTCTACCACCTGCAATAGAATTTGTCTAAAATGATCTTTATAATTTCCCAGATGGTAGGATAGAGAAGTTTTTGCACATGTTTATGAATTTTTATGTCCTTGAATATTTTTTCTTTAAAAATGAAATGAATTTTTCTCTTTTCATTCAAAATTTTATTGCCAGTGAAGTGCTTAATGATAGAAAATCTCCCCTGAAAGTGAACTGGAATTCAATTATTTTCAATCTCATTTTAACTTATAGTTTCTGTTAAGCTCTAGATAAAAATATGACTTGTTATACAGTCATATATTTCCACTGAACTGAATTTCTTATCAAACTGACTTCTTTTGCAAATCTGTAAGACTACTGCAGACACATTCTATCTTTTCCATATTCTCTCATGAGTCTTGAAACCTGTTTGTCTCATATAATAATTACACTTTCAGTTCAGTTCAGTCCACTGAGTCATGTCCGATTCTTTGCAATCCCATGAACCACAGCACACCAGGCCTCCCTGTCCATCACCAACTGCCAGAGTCCACCCAAACCCATGTCCATTGAGTCAGTGATGCCATCCAACCATCTCATCCTCTGTTGTCCCCTTCTCTTCCTGTCCTCAATCTTTCCCAACATCAGGGTCTTTTCAAATGAGTCAGCTTTTCTCATCAGGGGGCCAAAGTATTGGGAGTTTCAACTTCAACATCAGTCCTAACAATGAACACCCAGGACTGATCTCCTTTAGGATGGACTGGTTGGATCTCCTTGCAGTCCAAGGGACTCTCAAGAGTTTTCTCCGACACCACAGTTCAAAAGCATCAGTTCATCGGGGCTCAGCTTTCTTTATAGTCCAACTCTCACATCCATATGTGACTACTGGAAAAACCATAGCCTTCACTAGATGTACCTTTGTTGACAAAGTAATGTCTCTGCTTTTTAATGTGCTATCTAGGCTGGTCATAACTTTCCTTCCAAGGAGTAAGCATCTTTTAATTTCATGGCTGCAATCACCATCTGCAGTGATTTTGGAGCCCACAAAAATAAAGTCAGCCATTGTTTCCACTGTTTCCCCATCTATTTCCCATGAAGTGATGGGACCAGATGCCATGATCTTTGTTTTCTGAATGTTGAGTTTTAAGCCAACTTTTTCACTCTCTTCTTTCACTTTCATCAAGAAGCTCTTTAGTTCTTCACCTTCTTCCATAAGTGTGTCTGCATATCTGTGGTTATTGATATTTCTCCCGGCAATCTTGATTCCAGCTTGTGCTTCCTCCAGCCCAGTGTTTCTCGTGATGTACTCTGCATATAAGTTAAATAAGCAGGGTGACAATATACAGCTTTGACATACTCCTTTTCCTATTTGGACCCACTTTACACTTTAGTGAAACTTTAGTTACACTTCAGTGAAACTTGATTCTATCTCTGAAATGTCTAGGACACTGTAACTCCACAGTGGAATATATGTAACCTGGGTGTGGGGACATGGTTAAATGATTGGCCGGGTCCATGAAGCCTCTTCTCAGCAAGTATGGTCAGGTCATTTGAGATGATTGTTTTCTTGCTCTCTGTACATACCCTGCTCCATCAGGTCCTGCTTCACTCACATGACCATACAATCCTCTCAATTATAGGGCTTCATCAATACTCACTATGTACTTGCATGTGGTTTCCCTGGTGATTGATGAGCCAACCTGATGTCAATTCCCTCTGTAAATTGTAGTCTCCTCCCCCAGTAGTGAAGATTGCTGCTGATTCCTGCTTCTCAGCTGCGCATACGATGAGAGCACCACTTCAGGACCTTTTCCTTCAGACAAGTAAGTTCCCCGATCCATAAACCACTGATGTGCCTGTCGCTGTCTCTGGGCTCTTTTCTCAGTCTTTTTTTTTTTTTTTTTAATTTTTAAAAAAATTTATTTAATTGGAGGCTGTCTTGAAGCTGAACAACTACAAAGCTTTCAGGCCTGAAGGGTGCAGCCCAATAGTACCACGTTTCAAATATATTGTTAGTCTATATTTCTGCTCAGAACCCACCAATAGTTTTTCTGCATTATTCAAACATGACTATCCCAAAAGATGACTGAGTAAACTCGTCTCTTACTTTTCTCACCTTGCTCATTTAGCTCCAGCCACACTAGCCTCCATACTCTGCCTTCATTAGTCAAGACACACTCTACCTCAGTTTTTGCATTTGCTGTTGTCTTTGCCTGGTCCGCTCATCTCAGGTATACAGCAAAACCGTGGCTGGTTCTGTCGCCTCTTTTGGGTCTTAACATTAATATTGCCTTCTCAGTGAGGCCTTTCCTGTCTGCTATTCTGCTTAATATTATAACCATACTGCACTATGTTATTTAGTCTTTTGTTGCTTTCAGTTTTACTTCTTATTATTATCTAATATTGTGTGTGTCTGTGATGTACTGGGTTGTCAAAAAGTTTGTCAGGTTTTTCTGTAAGATGTTACAGAAAAGCTCAAAGGAATGATTTGGGCAACCCAATGTTTCCTTACTCTATTTTTCTTTTTTTTATTTTCATTCTCTCTCTCTCTCCCCCTGATCCTAATCTTCATTTTCCTGACCCTGTGTTCCAGTCTGTAAATAATCCTTGGTTTACCTTCCAAGTATAGCTAAGGTCTTAGGCACTTGTAGAAATCCTCTGACATTCTGGTTACATTTCAGCTTCTTGCGCTTCACTATTCTGGCATGCGATAGCAGGTCTTTATTTCCTAAATTCGGTTTTCCACCATTCTCTTCAGATGAGTTCCACATGTGGCCTGCCTCTGCTATTGACTGTGGATTCTCTTAGAACACTGCCTCTTGAATCCTTTCTCATGACTCAGATTGTATCAACTGCAACCTGAATCAAGCAGGTGGACTCACTTTATCACAGGTGTGTTTGTAGATTAGGTAAGGGAGGTGTCAGATAATTTATTAACATGTTGAAATGAAGTGGAATATGGATAGCACCTTTCTGAAAGTTGTGGTAAGTGAGCCTGTAACTGGCTACTTGTACTGAGGACAGGTGCCAACAACCAGAGAGCTGAGCCAGCAGCCTTCTATCAACAGATGATCAGCATGCCCTGCTATCCTATCACAATCATCTCCTATAGAAACATGGAAAAATAATATAATTTTTCTCTTATTTTGTTATCCCAATAAATTCTTCAAGGTAATATTTCTTTACTTAATATTCAGATAATACTTTACTTAATATTCAGATCAATAGTTTCCAAAATAGATTACGATTTTAATTCAGATTTCAAAGAAATTCAGTCTTTCAATTAATCTTTAAAACATGGCATTGCTTTATGTTTCAAAATACACTAGACAAAAATGTATTGTGGGGAAAAAACATCATTTTAAGATGTTCTTATTTGCCTGACACTAGCTGATAATAATTATTTGCTCTTTGCAAATTTATTAGTAAAATATTTCTTTTGTAAATGATTAATGATTTCGAATAGTTTTCCATTCAAAATCTGAATAGATTTCTATTTGAAGCTGTTGCTAATCATTAATAAAGCAAATAAATCATGTCTGAGGAGTTAGATTACACAAAGTTTTAGCTAAAGTGAGCACTCATTAATGAGAGGAAAGAAGGCATTTTCCCAAAAGATAGATATCATTATCGTTTAGAGCAAGTTCAATATTTAACTGAAAACAAAGTTGCTTATAGTTTCTATTTCCTTCTTTGCTTAGAGAAAGATTATAATCTGACGTGTGTGAGTGAAGGAGGAATAATGGAGAACCTAACTGTAGAATGTTAAAGATGCCAGAGTCTCTAGATAAAATCTAGTTTGGCAACCTTTATATAGGTGAAAACAATCTGAGACCTCTGAATAATAACACTAGTGGTATCAGATCTGAAATCCAGTTACCCTGACAGCCTGGTCCTGCTTTTTTTCATCTGATGTAGATAAAACAAGATAGTTAAAGAAACAGCTCACTAAATCAACAGTTAAAAAGAAACAAGTTAAAACATGTTTTTGTTAGCTTCAAGTCATAGAATATAGTCAAAGACATTAAAAAAAGGATTTAGAAAATACCTAAATCTTTGGTAAAATAGCAAATAATTAGATTTGAATGGGAACTAATCTTCCAAAAACTAATATAAAAATAAAGATAGGGAAGTATAGCATTTACTGTATTGACTCTATGATTTTCTTTTTCTCTCTCTCTCTTTTTGCTACATGTAATTTTTGCTTGGTGTGTTGTAGGAATTTTATAAAAGAATTTAATATATATATATTTACATATATTTGTTATGAATCTAGAATCAATAAACCTGTTGCCATGTATCTTCAGAGTCAATGAGTCACAATTTCACCGAAGAACTACACCATGAACCAATAAACATCAATTTAGATGGAGGAGAATTGTGAGTGATCTCATTCTTTTTTTTTTTTTTTAAGTTTTTAAATTGAAGGGTAGTTGACTTGCAATATTAAACTATAGTGATTTCGGGTGTACAACATAGTGGTTTAATATTTTTATGAATTACACACCATAGAGAGTTATTATAAAACATTGACCATATTCACTGGGCTGTACATTACTTTCCTGTGACTTATTTTATAACTGGTAGTTTTTACCTCTTAATCACTTTCATCTGTTTTGCTTCTCCCCTGACCCCATCCTCTCTGGCAACTACTAGTCTGTTCTCTGTGTATGTGAGTCTCTTTCTGTTTTGGTATTTGTATATTTGCTTTGCTTTTTTAGATGCCATGTATAAGTGAAAACGTACAGTATTTGTATTTCTATCTGGTGTCACTAAGTATAATATCCTCCAGGTCCATATATGTTTAAAATAGTGAGATTTCATTTATGTCTAATAGTCCATTGTGTATATACACCACATATTCTTTATCTGTTTATCTGTTAATGGGCATGTAGCTTGATTTCTTATCTTGGCTGTTATAAATCATGCTGCTATGAACTTTGGACTGTGTATATCTTCGCAAACTAGTGTTATGCTTTTACTAGGTATGGAGTAAAATTGCTGGATGGTGTGATACTTCTGTTTTACATTTTCTGAAGAACTTCCATACTGTTTATCTTAGTGGCTGTTCAAATTTATATTCCCACCACCAGTGCACAGGCATTCCTTTTCTCCACATCCTCACCAATGCTTGTTATCCCTTTTTGATAACTGCCATTCTGACTGATGTGAGGTGACATCTCATTGTGTTTTGATTTGCATTTCCCTGATGGTTAGTGATGTTAAACATCTGTTCCTTTGCTATTGACCACATTCATGTCTTCAGAGTAATGCCTATTTAGTGCCTCTGCCCATTTTTAAACTGGATTTTTTAATTAATTTATTTTTTATTTATTTTTTTATGTGTGTATATATATATATTTGAAGTATAGTTGATTTGTGATATGGTGTTAGTTTCAGGGTACAGCAGTGATTCAGGTATATGGATATATATACATACATATATATATGTTTTTCAGATTATTTTTCTTATAGATTATTATAAGATATTGAATATGTTTCCCTGTGCTGAACAGTAAATCCTTGCTGCTTTTCTATATTATGTATAGTAGTTTGTATCTGTTAATCTCATACTCCTAATTTATACCTCCTACACTCCCTTTCCCCTTTGGTAACCATAAGTTTGTTTGTGTTATTTTTAAATTCTCTCTTTTTTTTAAATTTATTTATTTTAATTGGAGGCTAATTACTTTACATTATTGTATTGGTTTTGCCATACATTGACATGAATCTGCCCAGGGGGTACATATGTTCCCCATCTTGAACCCCCTTCCCACTTCCCTCCCCATCCCATCCCTCTGGCTCATCACAGTATACTAGCCCCAAGCATCCTGTATCATGCATCAAACTTGGACTGGCGATTCGTTTCACATATGATAATATACATGTTTCAATGCCATTCTCCCAAATTATCCCACCCTCGCCCTCTCCCACAGAGTCCAAAAGACTGTTCTATACATCTGTGTCTCTTTTGCTGTCTCGAATACAGGTTTATTGTTATCATCTTTCTATATTCCATATATATGTGTTAGTATACTGTTTTGGTGTTTTTCTTTCCGGCTTACTTCACTATGTAAAATAGGCTGCAGTTTCATCCACCTCATTAGAACTGATTCAAATGTATTCTTTTTAATTGCTGAGTTATACTCCATTGTGTAAATGTACCACAGCTTTCTTATCACTGATAATCAGAGAAATGCAAATCAAAACCACAATGAGGTACCATTTTACGCCAGTCAGAATGGTTGCTATCCAAACGTCTATAAGCAATAAATGCTGTAGAGGGTATGGAGAAAAGGGAACCCTCTTGCACTGTTGGTGGGAATGCAAACTAGTACAAACCACTATGGAGAACAGTGTGGAGATTCCTTCAAAAACTGGAAATAGAACTGCCATATGACCCAGCAATCACACTCCTGGGCATACACACCGAGGAAACCAGAATTGAAAGAGATACATGTACTCCAATGTTCACTGCAGCACTGTTTATAATAGCCAGGACATGGAAGCAACCTAGATGTCCATCTGCAGATGAATGGATAAGAAAGTTGTGGTACATTTACACAATGAAGTATTACTAAACTGGATTTTTTAGAATGTTAAGTTGTTTCAGCTTTATATATTTTGGATATCAACCCCTTATGGGGCATATAACTAACAACTATCTTCTCCCATCCGGTAGACAGCCTTTCTGTTTTGTCAATGGTTTACTTCCCTGTACAAAAACTTTTTAGCTTGACAAAAATCATTTGTTTGATTTTGCTTTAGTTGTCCCTGCCTGAAGAGATGTTACCAAACATGTTACTAAAATTGATGTGAAAGAGCATATGGCCTATGTTTTCTTCTGGAAGATCCATGGTTTCTGATCTTACACTTAAGTCTTAACCCATTCTTGGGGGGGGGGGGTGTTTCTTCTTTTGTATATGGTATGAAAAAATGGTCTAGTTTTATTCTTTCACATGAAGCTGTTCAGTTTTCCTAATGCTACTTATTGAAGAAATTGTCTTTTTTTCATTTTATGTTCTTGCCTTCTTTGTTGTAGATTAATTTACTTTATACATGTAGAGGGTTCCCTTTTATCCACACACTCTCCAAAATTTATTACTTGAAGACTTATTAATGATAGCCATTCTGACTGGTGTGTGGTAGTACCTCATTACAGTTTTGATTTGCGTTTCTCTAAAATTAGTCATGTTGGGCAAATTTTCATGTTGTATTGGGCATCTGTATGTCATTGGAGAAGTCTCTGTTGAGGTCTCCTGCTCATTTTTTTCATTTTTCATTGGGTTGTTTGTTTATTTGATATTGAACTGTATGAGCTTTTTGAATGTTTTGGAGATTAATCTTTTGACAATTGCTTCATTTGCAATATTTTCTCCCATCCTGAGAGTTGTCTTTTCCTCTTGTTTATGGTTTCCTTTGCTGTTCAGAAGCTTTTGTTTTCTCTCTGATCTTTATTTCCTTCTTTCTGCTGACTTTGGGATTTGTTCTTTTCTAATTCTTTAACAATTCACATGCTAGCAACATAATGCTCAAAATTCTCCAAGTCAGGCTTCAACAGTACATGAACCGTGAACTTCCAGATGTTCAAGCTGGATCTAAACAAGGCAGAGGAACCAGGAATCAAATTGCCAACATCCGTTGGCTCATTGAAAAAGCAATAGAGTTCCAGAAAAACATCTACTTCTGTTTTATTGATGACACCAAAGACTTTGACTGTGTGGATCACAATAAACTGTGGAAAATTCTGAAAGAGATGGGAATACCAGACCACCTGACCTGCCTCTTGAGAAACCTGTATGCAGTTCAGGAAGCAACAGTTAGAACTGGTCATGGAACAACAGACTGGTTCCAAATCGGGAAAGGAGTATGTCAAGGCTGTATATTGTCACCCCACTTATTTAACTTATATGCAGAGTACATCATTAGAAATGCTGGACTGGAAGAAGCACAAGCTGGAATCAAGGTTGCTGGGAGAAATATCAATAACCTTAGATATGAAGATGACACCACCCTTATGGAAGAAAGTGAAGAAGAAATAAAGAGCCTCTTGAAAGAGGAGAGTGAAAATATTGGCTTAAAACTCAACATTAAGAAAAACTAAGATCATGGCAACTGGTCCCATCACTTCATAGCAAATAGATGGGAAAACAATGGAAACAGTGAGAGACTTTATTCTTTTTTGGGGGGGGGCTCCAAAATCACTGCAGATGGTGACTACAGCCATGAAGTTAAAAAATGCTTGCTCCTTGGAATAAAAGTTATGACCAACCTAGATAGAATATTAAAAATCAGAGACATTACTTTGCCAGCAAAGGTCTATCTATTCAAAGCTATGGTTTTTCCAGTAGTCGTGTATGGATGTGAGAGTTGGAGTATAAAGAAAGTTGAGCATCGAAGAATTGGTGCTTTTGAACTGTGATGTTAGATAAGACTCTTGAGAGTCCCTTGGACTGCAAGGAGATCCAACCAGTCCATTCTAAAGGAAATCAGTCCTGAATATTCATTGGAAAGACTGATATTGAAGCTGAAACTCCAATACTTCGGCTACCTGATGTGAAGAACTGAATCATTTGAAAAGACCCTGATGCTGGGAAAGATTAATTGTGGGGGAAGAAGGGGACGACAGAGGATGAGATGGTTGGATGGCATCACTGACTCAGTGGACATGAATTTGAGTAAACTCCAGGAGTTGGTGGTGGACATTGAACCCTGCAGTACATGGGGTCACAAAGAGTTGGACACGACTAAGTGACTTAACTGAACTGAATTCTTTTACAGGGTAGGTTAGGTTGTTTGCAATTTTTCTTGTTTCTTAATGCCTGTATCATTAATTTCCCTTTAGAACTACTTTTGCTGCATAGGTTTTGTTAGGCTATATTATCATTATCAATTGTCTTGAGTTAACATGATTTCCTCTTTAATTGTTGACCCATTGGTTTTCTAGTATTATGTTTAATTTCATATGATTTTTCTTTTTTTCTGTTTTCTTCCCCTGTGGTTGATTGTGAGTTTTATAGAGTTGTGGTCAGTAAGTCACCTGAAATAATTTCTATCACGGTAAATTTGAATTTTTCAATGTGTCATGCTACTTTCTTCTGACCGGAAAAGTTTCTGCAGAGAAGTCAGTTGATAGGCTTATGGTGTTTTTTTTTTTTTTTTCCCCTTTCTTTTCTATAACTGATTCTGGCTTTCTCCTGTTTCCTTTAGAATCCTCTCTCTTTATCTTTTGCCATTTTAATTATAGCATATCTTGGTGTGAGTCTATCTTGTTTGGGACCCTCTGTGCTTCCTGAAACTAGATGTCTGTTTCCTTTCGTCCTGGGGATTTTTTAGCCATAATTATTTCAATACATTTTCAATCCCTTTCTTTCTCTCTTCTCCTTCTGGAACACCTATTATGCATAGGTTGGCATGCTTTGTATTATCCCATGGATCTTGTACATTGCTTTTTTTTTTTTTTTGGTAGTCTTTCTGTCTCCTGTTCTGATTGGGTGTTTTCTATTATTCTAACTTTCAGACCACTTATTCATTCTATGTCATTTACTCTGCTACTCATTGCTTCTACATTGGATTTTATCTCAGCAACTGAGTTGTCTAACTTTTCATTGATTTCTCTTTATAGTTTCCAGCTTCTTATTTTAATGATCTGCATTTCTCTTAATAATCTTAATTTCTTAAGCATTTCATTACCTTTTTTTTTGAACTTAGGGTCTAGACTATTGAATTCTGTTTTATTTGTTCTTTCAGAATATTTTTCCTTTTTAGTGGGAGTAGCTTCTCTGCTTTTTCATTTCACTTAACTTTCTCTGTCTCTGTGACTTAAGGAGATACAGCTTTCTACTGTGATTTGGAAGGAGTTTTTCCTTTTTCTTTTCCAACTCCTCTTTCAAATTTATTTTTGTGTATTTGTGACTCACTTACATATAGAGTGTCAGACTAGTACTGTTTGGGAATGGGCTGAAGTCACCAGCATTTTCTTTTTTGAGGGGTGGGGGGAGAAGGCCCTATGTAGACTGTGTGAGTGTAGTGTTTTTGTGGAAGGGCTATTCTTGGTATGGATGCCAATCATGTTTTTACTCAGTGTGTCCTTGATAAAGAGTGTGATTGGTGTTCAGGTTCTGGTATTCAGAGCCTGTATCAGATTTTGGGTGGGGCCTCCTCTCTGCTCCATGGCTGTTACAGCCATTTTGGGGGTGGAGTCTCCTCCCCAATTGTTGGATTAGAAGTCCTCAGCTTCCAGTTTAATAAATGTGTCTTTAAGTGCATATTCTGTATCAAAGGAAGTGAGCATGGAAGCAAGTGAGGCCTGTGTAGTCACAGGGAACCTATGCACTGCCTTTGTAGGCATCCACAGTTCTTCCTATCAGCAGCCCAAGATTGTGTCCCTTTCTTTGTTGCGTTTATCTCAGACCTAATGCTAGGTTGGGGATTGTGGCTAGAGTACTGTGACTGCAAGAAACAAGGTGGTTGTGCTACTGCCTGGGACCTGGCTGCCACTGTGACTTCAAAGGAACTGTTTGCCTCTGATCCAACTCCAAGCTGGGGTGTGAGGTGGGAAGCAGACAGCTCCTGCTAGGAAAGGAACCATTGCATATTCCTCCCCAGAGGCTATCTGCTGGAAACTGATTCCACAACACCACCTGGTGAGCATACCAGCAAAGTCTGTCTCTATGGGACCCACCCCCACTGTTCACAAGCTGACAATGGGTTCCAAGTTTTAAGCTAAATTGCAATCAATGCCATCCTGGCTTTCTGCACGCAGTTACACCAACACCAAATCTCCCAGAGCCCAAGATTCAATACTTAGCCACTGGGCATACTAGCAGCCCTGCCCAACATGAGTTTTTGCTACGAACTGTGGCAAAGTGGTAGTTGTCAGTGCCTATCTTTCTCTACCCTGATTCTAGCAAGCCAACACATGCCCACTCCTCTAGTGTAAAGTCTAGACTCCTCCAGGCGCTCTGTCTGTCCTGGTGGACCTTGTACTATTCAGGGGAACTTCCCAGGGTGAGGGCTTGCCTATGCTCTTTACATATTCTTCCTAGGGTCACCAGTCCCTTTCTGATGCTGTTTTTTTGGCAGAGGGCAGGGAGAAGTCCTATCCAATTATGTGGGAATCTTTCTTGCATGTTTGGTTGTATAAATCTGCCAATTTCCTGGAGTTATTTCCTGTGTTTGTGTGTGTGTATGTGTGAGATTTGTTCTGCTTATGATGTATTTCAAACTGGACATCAAAAGAAATCAATGTATTTTCATATTAGCTTTGCTTTAGATATATAAAATAGAGGCCAAGATTAGATAATGTCTGCTCTATGATTATTGTTTCTTATTTAAAAAATGACCAATAAAATCAGGGAAAATCTGAAGTTGAATAGTTATTGCTCATGATTTAGGGACAAAAAGTCTTGTTGTTTAGTCACTAGAAAATAAATGGAGGACATGAACTGAAATAATAGAACATTCTAGCTTTTATAAATTAGATTACTATAATGAGATAATGGATAAAATGTTTCAAGCAGTTTGCTTGTAGGCTATCTGGTGCCAGACAAAACTGCTTCATGATTTTCATGCAATGCACATAAATCTAGTTTCCCCAGCTTTCAGGGGTCACTATTTGAATAATATATAACTAATATTATGTAATCCCTCAAACTGAGTAAATGCAGATTTTTGAGTTTTTCTCTCACCTTTCCTAAGAATCACTGATCTCTGTAAGGAACTGTTCAAAAGTTGCAGAAATGTGTCATAGTTTCCCCCTTGTCACATTCTGCTAATGATCACTGCTCATATTTCACACTTTACTTCTTTCCTTCTTATAACTATGTTCTTTATTTTGGCTGAAATTCCTAAACAGCTCTAAGCTGAAGTACAAAAATAGGTAGAAAGTTTAAAGATACTAATACTATAAGGAAATTGCAGTGCTGTCACAAAGTACAGTGTATTCATACACACCAAATTGTCAATATCTATAAAGTTTACATTCTTTACTTCTTTAACAGTATTCTACAAATTTTCTATACCATTATATATGATCCAAAGACACTATTTTAATGCCTACAAATTAAAGTAAATCCTTTTTGTTGTTATAACTAAAAATGGGACATGTATTTTATACTTTAATCATTTTTTCAACTCTGATTTCATAAACTTGAGGAAGAGGTAAGATAACATATGCTGGGAAATATTTTCAATTGGCCAATGTAAATATTTATTACATTTGATATCACCTGTTTCAATCCCTAAAACAACTAAATTAGAAATCAAGATTAGTGTAATTTTTCTTTCTTTCTTTCTTTTTTCAGAGCCTGTCATTGTTGTACTGGTTCTTTGTTCATTTTTTGCTTGTGTAGAATAAGTGATGAGAATTGGGTCTGTATTGCTCAGTATCCATACACAAAAGCAATATACATTTAGAACCCCTGATCATTCCTCTGGCTTAGGAAAATAAGCCTATTTCCTATTTTACTTAGGAAAATGATAGGTAAATAGAGACTATAACAGAAGCTTAAAATGACAGATTTCTATTATGAAATCTGTAAATTAATCTAGTTTATCCTGTCCAAAGAATTTTCTGAGTTTCATTCTGTTCAAAGAGCTGCAACATTTGTGTAGAAAAGATTCAGTGACTGATTTGATTCTGAACCAGTTTATCTGAGGATATTTCACACTTTTCTGTAGATTTTTAGAAATTATTTTTCATAAGCATGCATATTTCAAACATGAGCCTTTGCTTGGAGAATCAGTATTTTTTTGGAGTCATAATACTGGAGTTTATTTCCTGTAAAATTACTAATCATCATATAGTGTTTATAGCTATTAAGGAGTTTATGAAAAGAAAGGATAAAATTAACTAATTAAAATTGTCACAGTTTAACTTGTTTAAAAATAAGATTTAAATCCCTCTTCGGTTATTGGTGTAAGATGAGACTTGGTGTGAAAGACATTTAAGTGGAAAAATTCAAAATTTCAGCTGTTTGGTTAGGAAATGTTTATCAGAACTGCTTCAAACTCAGTCAAACAAACAGCGCCAGAGTTCTCATGGACCACACTGTGGCTGATATAATTGAAAGTTTATTTCTACTGTACAGTGTCCATTTGAAGAGTATATGTGAAACCATTACTAATAGTTTACATCCTGAGCATAATGAGAAATGAAAATAAAGACTTCTGATATTTTTAGAGATTAAAAATAGTGTATTTATTAATCATTTTTTTCAGAATTCCATTTAATCATGCAAATACCTTGCTTAAGAGATTAGAGTATAAAATAAGTTAGCTTTCACCTCGCTCTTGAATTTTGGGGAGGGAAGCTGCAGTTTTGAGTAGGGGAGGACATGTCTGGGTGTAATAAAAGCCAAAAGGTAGATAAGAGCATAACTATTTGTTCTGGTCACAGAAAAGATATATATTCAATGTCAATCAACATTTTCAAAAATAAAAGTATTTTAGGAAGTAATCATGTCAATTTTTCTCAGAAATTCCCCACATTTCCTGATATAGAAAAATAAATGATTGCTTAAAGTGTCAAGTATTTTGAGGAAGTAAATACAAGTCTTGAAAAGGATAAACAAATAATAAGCAAATTATTTGGTAGATGTCAGCTTACTTTCTTATGCTGACATGTAAGGAAATGTAGCTTACACTGATATTTTCACTAATTAAAGACTGTGCTCAGTTCAGTTCAATTCAGTCGCTCAGTCGTGTCCAACTCTCCGAGACCCCATGAATCACAGCATGCCAGGCCTCCCTGTCCATCACCAACTCCTGGAGTTCACTCAAACTCATGTCCACAGAGTCGGTGATGCCATCCAGCCATCTCATTCTCTGTCGTCCCCTTCTCCTCCCGCCCCCAACCTTTCCCAGCATCAGAGTCATTTCCAGTGAGTCAACTCATTGTGTGAGGTGGCCAAAGTATTGGAGTTTCAGCTTTAGCATCAGTCCTTCCAATGAACACCCAGGATTGATCTCCTTTAGAATGGACTGGTTGGATCTCCTTGCAGTACAAAGGACTCTCAAGAGTCTTCTCCAGCACCACAGTTCAAATTCTACACCTATCTAAATTTACATTAGCCATTGAAGTAATAACAGTCTGTAAAGCATCACTACTGTCATCTACCATGTTTCACAGCAGCACAAATCTAAATTACCACAATTGGGTCACTCAGTGATCAAAGAGAGAAAAGCACACAACAAACTTACACAAACACATAGGTGCAATGTTCAAAAGAGGATTTTATTTCAATGTCATTTACAGAAAAATGTTAAACAGCTTCATTTAGAACTTTTAATATCAATAAGCTTTAGTAAATACATTCACTCATGTTTATTTCTAGGACTTCAACATGACAAAGTCTGTCACAGAACTAGAATATACTGAGCAATGTTGAAGTCAACATGTTATTTGTTTATTAAGGTTGAGCTTCAAAGTACTCAGTCATTTATTTAAACCAGTTTGTGTGTGTGTGTGTGAATTTTCTGTGTAATTTAAGATACTTCCAACTTGATGATTTAGGGATAGAAATCTTCACAGTAAATCTATATATTATCTATATAGGTTTACAATATTGCATTTGATAGCATTTTACAAAATAAACATAATATATTCCAGTGTCATCTGAATTACAAACAATTAGCTAGCATCTGATTTTCACATTATGGGAGGTGACCAGCACTGTGTACTTTACAGTAAGTCATCTTTTGTGGTTGGTCAAAGGTTCATGAGCATGCGTATCTAAACCTCAATCAGTGATTGTCTTAATGTTTATAGAAAAATCATTTTATGTGGGGTAAGACTTGGACTATGGTGCTTGATTTTTACATAGAAAAGTCATGACAATAAATTTTCCAGGTGGCATTGGCTTTTATTTAAAATGCTAAAAAAAAGATATTAAGAGCAAGAAAGACAGAGGGTCATTTTTTAATGAACCATGTATTATGGTTGACATCTCTTAAAAAAGGGAGTAACTTTGATATCAATTCAAGAATTATCGTAAAAGTGAGACTCTGTGCACTTAACCTTTACAAAATGTATATAGTGGAGAAGACATCTATTTTTTTACGATTTTTGTGAAATATCAGCTTTGAAGTTATAGCTGTGCAAAATGCCAACCTGAAATGTTGGGTTAAATGACAGCAAACAATGTAACTTGACAGCATTTCCCTTTGCAACACCAGATGCACAGCTAAGCATTAATCTCTAAATCAGATCGAAAGAGTAAAGAAGAAATGTGAACTTTCTGAGGGTTTTTAACTACTTGACCATATCCTGATATGCTTAGAAATGAACTAAGTTTTATCATACGAGTGGTTTCAAAAAGTTAGTAGCAGAAAATTTTCTTAAACCGTATGAAATACCCCAATATGTGTTTAAGTGAGATGGAATTTCAGAACCTCCAACCTTCCTCTTTCTCTGCCAAACACCAAGGGAACTTTCTTGGGAGCCCCCGAGACTCCACTGCTAGCCATGAGAGCAACTTTCAGTTTTAAAACTTTCTCCATATCCTTAGCTCCCAAATTTTTTCCTGTATTTCTATCTATCAATGAAAATACCTTTTATGATTTATGCTGCTGTGAGGTCCATGACAAATGTTTGATACACATTGTGGAAAAGATTTCTGAAGAATTTGGAGGGAGACTGAGGGTCTTGATGGATGTCTCTTATAAAATACCCTCAATGAGGTGATCGGAAGGTGCCTTTGGATTTACAAAGGAAGGTAATCCTTAGCTCTGAGCCAGTCTCTGACACAAAGTCTAAGGTATACACTGAAGCTGAGAGGATGGATCTCCAAATGTTCCCTTCCAACTGACTTAAACTATATTAATACTCAGTCTAAGATTAAAGTTGGAGGAATGCAGTTTTAAGTGACTGCTCTCAACGAATCCAGTTCTGAAATGCAAATAACCATTAGGAGCACTGTGAAAGCTTTAGTCAAAGGAAATAAGCTATCCTATAAAAATACAGACAGTCTTAAGATCTTCATGTTGCAGAAGTCACATATAGACATTCTGACTGACAACCTGGTTCAGTGGCCATTTGGGAGTGAGTCACCTTGAATGTGCAAATGAGGGAAACCTTCAGACTTCAACTCCATTGACATCTTATGACAATTTTATGAGAGGACTCAAGTGAATACTTCCTGCCCAACTTTTCTAAAGTTCTGACCTACAAAAGTTTGAACTTAATAAAGTAGTTATAAGGCACTTAGATTTGAGGTAATTTGATATATACATTCAGAAAACGATCATGGCATCTAGTCCCATCACTTCATGGCAAATAGATGGAGAAACAGTGGAAACAGTGGCAGACTTTAAATTTGGGGGTTCCAAAATCACTACAGATGGTGACCACAGACATGAAATTAAAAGACACTTGTTCCTTGGCAGAAAAGCTATGACCAACCTAGACAGCATGTCAAAAAGCAGAGATATTTCTTTGCCAACAAAGGTCCGTCTAGTCAAAGCTATGATTTTTCCAGTAGTCATGTATGGATGTGAGAGTTAGAATATAAAGAAAGCTTAGCATGGAAGAATTGATGCTTTTGAACTGTGGTGTTGGAGAGTCCCTTGGACTGCAAGGAGATCCAACCAGTCCATCCTAAAGGAAATCATTCCTGAATATTCACTGGAAGACCTGTTGCTAAAGCTGAAACTCCAATACTTTGGCTACCTGATGCAAAGAGCTGACTCATTTGAAAAGTTTCTGATGCTGGGAAAGATTGAAGGCAAGAGGAGAAGATGGCGACAAAGGATGAGATGATTGGATGGCATCACTGACTCAATGGACATGAGTTTGAGTAAACTCTGGGAGTTAGTGATGCACAGGGAGGCCTGGTGTGCTGCAGTCCATGGGGCCACTAAGAGTTGGACACAGAGCAACTGAATTGAACTGATATGTATCAAGAAAAATTGGAGTGGCAATTTTCAGTCATACTTGCTTACATGAGCATAAGAATTATATATATATATATATATATATAGTCAGATATTTGATCACACATGAGTTAATTCTAATTCTGAATTTGATTATATTTCACTTTAAACCCTATAGTTAAGGTAAGTTGAGGTCAAGATGTCAAATTTGGTTTTTATCACTTGATTTAGGGAAGCAGCCGTTCAAGAGGAACAAAAATCTCTTGGTTCTACACTCAGGAAAACTGATTTACATCAATCATTAAATAACAGAATTTGAGCAGTGTGCATGTAGTTATTGAGCAACTACTTTTGAGGACTGTTAAAAGCCGGACATTATTTCAGTAACTGTTTAAAATGAACAGTGTCCTTTTATATTGGAGCTTATAGCTTTTGAATTATGTGTGTAAGAATTCATTTCTCCAATCTCTTATTTTTCAATTATCCAGACAGTGAAAAATTCAAAGTATATCATAATGAACCTACATTTATTAAAATTGTCTCTTTTATGTTTGTGAATTAGTATTTTGTTAAATTGCTTTATTTTATTTTTTGTAAATTCTCCTCCTTTTTGTTCCCTTCATATCTCTTCTCTCTTTTCCTTTCCTTTCTCTTTCATCCACTCCCCAAAATTAAAAGTATGATATGGGAATAAATTCTGAGCAGGTTGCTTTTATCAATTAAAAGTTACATCAAATGTAGAAAGGTCCACGTTCCGTTCAGTTCCGTTGCTCAGTCGTGTCCGACTTTTTGCGACCCTGTGGACTGTAGCCTACCAGGCTTCTCCCTGCATGGGATTCTCCAGGCAAGAATACTGGAGTGGGTTACCGTTTCCTTCTCCAGGGGATCTTCCCGACCCAGGGATCGAACCCGGGTCTCCCGCATTGGAGGCAGATGCTTTAACCTCTGAGCCACCAAGGAAGCCCAGAAAGGTCCACACATTAGGCTATTTTTCAAGGTATTAAAGGGATAATTTAATGAGAGACTGATTCAAATTTTGTGGTCAGGAGAGCCCTATCTGAGTGGCACCCCACTCCAGTACTCTTGCCTGGAAAATCCCATGGACGGAGGAGCCTGGTAGGCTGCAGTACATGGAGTCGCTATGAGTCAGACAGGACTGAGCGACTTCACTTTCACTCTTCACTTTCATGCATTGGAGAAGGAAATGGCAGCCCACTCCAGTGTTCTTGCCTGGAGAATCCCAGGGATGGGGGAGCCTGGTGGGCTGCCCTCTATGGGGTCACACAGAGTCAGACACGACTGAAGCAACTTAGCAGCAGCAGCAGCAGCAGCAAGATGAATAAGAAAGCATCCTAGTTAAAGAGCCAGGTGGGAGGATAGGAGAGTGTGCTGTGCTCAGAGATTTAGAATGTGACTGCCAACACTTAAAGAGCAAAATGCAAGCTTGATTTCATATGACTTTGGAAAGATAGGTAGAAGTAAGATCATATGTGGTCTTCATGGTTATTTTATAAAGATTGCTTTCCATCCCAGATGTGACAATCAGTGAAATGTTTTTAAGCATTCATGTGATGGGATTTAATTAACATTTATTTAACATGCACTCTGAATGCTGTGTAGAAAGATCTTTGAAATAGCCAAGAATATAAGTTAAAAAATACTAGGTTATTACAGTATGAAATAAAATAGGATAGTGGATTGAACTGTGCTATTGATAGATAGAAACATATTTTAGATATATTTTTAGCAGTTTTGAGATAGAACTCACTTTATAATTTACCAACTTAAAGCATGCAACTCAGTTGTTTTTAGTATATTCACAGGTACATACAATCATCACCAGAGGTAATTTGAGAGCATTTTACTATCCCCAAAGAAACCCTGTATGGTTAGCACTGACCTTCTTCTGTACCTCACACTACCTCCCTCATCCAGACATACATAAGCAGCCACCAATAAACATCTTAATAGATTTCCAAGTTCTGAACATCTCATAAAAATGAAATCATATGTGATCTATTGTGACTAGCTTTTTTTCATTTAGCATAGCATTTTCAAAGTTCATTTATGATGTACATGTATTAATGTTTTATTCTTATGCCTGGATAGCACTCCACTGTATTTTCATACCACATTTTGCTCCTTTATTTATTCATTGATAGACATTTGGGTTGTTTCCACATTTGGCTACTATGAGTAATTCTGCTATAACAGTTACGTACACATTTTTATGTTGACTTTACTTCATTTCTCTTGAGTTTATACCTGGGGGTGGAATTTCTGGGTCTTATGGTAACTGTTGAATCATTTGAGTGACTGGCAAACTCTTTTCAACAGGGTAGTATCATTTTATATTCCCATCAGTGGTACATGAGGGTTCTGATTTCTCCACATCCTCAGGAACACTTGCTACTGTCTAACTTTTTGATCTTACCTACTCTAGTGAGTGTAAAGTGGTATTTCACTGTGGTTTTGATTAGCATTTTCCTGATGAATTTGACAATCTTTTCATGTGTTTAGGATCAATTTGTATGTTTTCTCTGGAGCCTGTTTGAATAAATATGTACATGATTCCATTAATAAGTGGAAAAAATCAGAAGATAAATAGTCACTAAAGAGAAATCCCTAATATTGAAATAAGTAGAACATAGTAGATAAATGAAGGAATGGAAGGAAAATATGTATACCACCACTATGAATATTTTATGAATTTGATGGCAGAAAGATGCCATCCCTCAGACATGTCAGCTGAAAGTGAGATGGGAACAAGAGATTTGAGGAATGTTTTGTGGCTCAGCCAGTAAAGAATCCACCTACAATGTGGGAGACCTGGGTTTGGAGAGCCTGGGTTGGGGAAGATCCCCTGGAGAAGGGAAGGGCTACCAACTCCAGTATTCTGGTCTGGAGAATTCCATGGACTGCATAGTTCATGGGGTCACAAAGAGTCAGACACTGTCACTTAGAATGAAATTGATGTTGTACTATTGGAAGAGCATAGTTACTAGGAAAAATAAAAACAAAAACTAAATAGGTGTTCTGGGTAGTGTAGAGTGACCATTTAAAGATAGTGATCATGAAATAAAATAAGGAAAGCATAACAAAAGGATAGTAAAGATTAGAAAGATATCATGATACTAATAATAGTGATTGCTAATATTTAAAGCACATCTGGAATGTTCCAGGAATTGTCGTAAGCATCTTCTTAATAAATTAAAAAAATTATTTATTATATTTTGGCTATGTTGAGTCTTTGTTGCTGCGTGGACTTTTCTCTAGTCACTGGGAACAAAGGCTATTCTCTTGTTGCAGTGTATGGACTTCTCATTGCAGTAGCTTCTCCTATTGTGGAGCAAGGGCTCTAGGGTGCATGGGCTACAGTAGTTGTGTTGCATGGGCTACAGGAGTTGTGGTTCCCAGGCTCTAGGGAACAGGCTTAACAGTTGTGGCATGTGTCCTTAGTTCTTTGCAGAGTGTGGGATCTTCTTAGACCAGAGATTGAACCCATGTCTCTTGCATTGGCCAGTAAATTGTTTACCACTGAGCCATGAGAGAATCCCTGTTTGAATCATTTTATAAGAATTAACTAACATATTCCTTATCCATTCTGTTCCGTCGCTCAGTCGTGTCCGACTCTTTGCGACCCCGTGGACTGTAGCCTACCAGGCTTCTCCGTCCATGGGATTCTCCAGGCAAGAATACTGGAGTGGGTTACCGTTTCCTTCTCCAGGGGATCTTCCCAACCCAGGGATCGAACCCAGGTCTCCCACATTGTAGGCAGATGCTTTAACCTCTGAGCCACCAGGGAAGCCCTTATATCTTTATATTAAAAGAATGATTATGTTTATTTAACATGTGATGAACAGGTGTCAAATAGCCTACTGACGGTCAGATAGCAAGATCTTCAAGATCACTATATTTGACTATTTTTGGTGTTGGGAACATATTATAGTAGGAAGTTTAAATTAGGGATTCAAGAGAGAGTTTGCTTTATGATAATGAGGGTATGCAGAGTGTGACAATGATAAGGTAAAATAAAGGAAAAGTCTTTGGAATTGAGTATGTTAAGGAGTAAGCTGAGATACATAAAGAATACTGAAGTAACATAGAATAAAGTTTAAGTTTCATGGGCTACCAGGTAAAGTCCATATGAAGGGAATAATGCCTGAGATTTTAGTTGAGAATCATTTAGAATGATAGAGCAGTATGAAGCTAAAAATTAAATGTTGAGAACTTCCATGACAGAAGAAATAATGATCTGGAAGAAACAATGGAGAGCAAAGAGGATACCAATCCTGGTCTCAAATGTATGATATGTGGCATGTGAAAAAGTAGCTTCTTATTGAAAGGACTGCAGGGAATATCAAAGAGGAAAAATATTTCATTGAAGGAATATGTGAAAGGAAAGTTCAAAAATGAGTTTGAGAATATATGGTATTCGATGAGCAGACAATCCAGAGAACAAAGTAGGGGAAGAGGCTGGGGAGAGGAGACTGATCAGCTCCATTGGAGAATTAGACAGAAGGTAATGAGCGCTCAGAAACTAATGGGTGAGCAGAGAGGTTGTTTACTCTCATGCTGACAAATAAGTAAGGATGATGTGACATTTGGTGGAGTTCATCTTGTTTGTATCTGTGGATGTGGGTGGGCATTTTAAGGCCTATAGCAAAAGGGTATTGGCCGGGACAATAGGGCCTATAGGTATAATTATTTTTAATCTTTCAAATGGAAAATAATATGGTGAAAATTACTTTTATATGGGATATTTCACTTTATCATGCTGCCCCCAATAATTCTGAATTTTACTCCTATTAGATAGTAGAAAAATATTAGAGTTTCCTGGGCATTGTAAGTTCAGATTTGTAGCAAGTTTTCCTGAAGAATCAGAGCACCTAGTTGCCTCATAGTTCATTTTTAGGACTTTCATATTGCAACCTAATAACTGGTGCTAATAAGTATTAGAAAGAGAGATCAGTTGAGTTCAGTCACTTAGTTGTGTCCGACTCTTTGCAATCCCATGAACTGCAGCACGCCAGGCCTCCCTGTCCATCACCAACTCCCAGAGTCCACCCAAACCCATGGCCATTGAGTTGGTGCTGCTATCCAACCATCTCATCTTGTCGTCCCCTTCTCCTCCTGCCCTCAATCTTTCCCAGCATCAGGGTCTTTTCCAATGAATCAGCTCTTTGCATCAGGTGGCCAAAGTATTGGAGTTTCAGCTTCAACATCAGTCCTAACAATGAACACCCAGGACTGATCTACTTTAGGATGGACTGGTTGGATTTCCTTGGAGTCCAAGGGACTCTCAAGAGTCTTCTCCAACACCACAGTTCAAACGCATCAATTCTTTGGTGCTCAGCTTTCTTTATAGTACAACTCTCACATCCAAACATGACCACGGGAAAAAACATAGCCTTGACTAGACGGAACATTGTTGACAAAGTAATGTCTCTGTTTTTAATATTCTGTCTAGGTTGGTCATAACTTTCTTTCCAAGAAGTAAGCGTCTTTTAATTTCATGGCTGCAATCACCATCTGCAGTGATTTTGGAGCCCAAAAAATATAGTCCGACACTATTTCCACTGTTTCCCCATCTATTTGCCATGAGTGATGGGACCAGATGCCATGATCTTAGTTTTCTGAATGTTGAACTTTAGGCTAACTTTTTCACTCTCCTCGTTCACTTTCATCAAAAGGCTTTTTAATTCTTCTTCCCTTTCTGCCCTAAGGGTGGTGTCATCTGCATATCTGAGGTTATTGATATTTCTCCGGGCAATCTTGATTCCTGCTTGTGCTTCCTTCAGCCCGGCATTTCTCATGATGTACTCTGCATATAAGTTAAATAAGCAGAGTGACAATATACAACCTTGACGTACTCCTTTCCAGATTTTGAACCCGTCTGTTGTTCCATGTCCAGTTGCTTCCAGAACTACATACAAGTTTCCCAAGAGGCAGGTCAGGTGGTCTGGTATTCCCATTTCTTTCAGAATTTTCCACAGTTTATTGTGATCCACACAGTCAAAGGCTTTGGCATAGTCAATAAAGCAGAAATAGATGTTTTTCTGGAACTCTTGGTTTTTCAATGATCCACCAATAAACTGTTGGCAATCTGATCTCAAGTTCCTCTGCTATTTATAAAACCAGCTTGAACATCTGGAAGTTCATGGTTCACGTATTTTTGAAGCCTGGCTTGGAGAATTTTAAGCATGACTTTAGTAGTGTGTGAGATGAGTGCAATTGTGTGGTAGTTTGAGCATTCTTTGGCATTGCCTTTCTTTGGGATTGGAATGAAGACTGACCTTTTCCAGTCCTGTGGCCACTGCTGAGTTTTCCAAATTTGCTGGCATGTTGACTGCATCACTTTCACAGCATCATCTTCCAGGATTTGAAATAGCTCAACTGGAATTCCATCACCTCCACTAGCTTTGTTCGTACTGATGCTTTCTAAGGCCCATTTGACTTCACATTCCAGGATGTCTGACTCTAGGTGAGTGATCATACCATCATGATTATCTGTGTTGTGAAGATCTTTTTTGTACAGTTCTTCTGTGTATAGGAGAACTTCCCTTGTGGCTTAGCTGGTAAAGAATCCGCTTGCAATGAGGGAGACTTGGATTCAATCTCTGGGTTGGGAAGATCCCCTGGAGAAGGGAAAGGCTACCCACTCCAGTATTCTGGCTTGGAGAATTCCATGGAATGTATATTCAATGGGGTTACAAAGATTCAGACATGACTGTTTATAGGGGACTGGAATGCAAATGTAGAAAGTCAAGAAACACCTGGAGAAACAGGCAAATTTGGCTTTGGAGTAAAGAATGAAGCAGGGCAAAGGCTAAAAGAGTTCTGCCAAGAGAATGCACTGGTCATAGCAAACACCCTCTTCCAACAACAGAAGAGAAGACTCTACACGTGTTCATCACCAGATGATTGACACCGAAATCAGATTGATCATAGCCTTTTTAGTGAAAGGTGAAGCTCTATACAGTTAGCAAAAACAAGACCGGGAGCTGACTGTGGCTCAGATCATGAACTCCTTATTGCCAAATTCAGACTGAAATTGAAGAAAGTGGAGAAAACCACTAGACCATTCAGGTATGACCTAAATCAAATCCCTTATGGAAGTGGAAGTGAGAAATAGATCTAAGGGACTACATCTTATAGACAGAGTGCCTGATGAACTATGGACAGAGGTTCGTGACATTGTACAGGAGACAAGAATCAAGACCACACCCTTGGAAAAAAAATGCAAAAAAGCAAAATTGCTCTGTGAGGAGGCCTTATAAATAGCTGTGAAAAGAAGGGAAGTGAAAAGCAAAGAAGAAAGGGAAAGATATACCCATTTGAATGCAGAGTTCCAAAGAATAACATGGAGAGATAAGAAAGCCTTCCTCAGCGATCAATGTGAAAAAATAGAGGAAAACAACAGAATGGGAAAGACTAGAGATCTCTTCAAGAAAATCAGAGATACCAAGGGAAATTTTCATGCAAAGATGGGCTCGATAAAAGAAATAGTCTCTCAAAAAAACCCTAATTTTTGCATTGGCCAAACTGACTCCTTTTTCTTATTTTTGTATCTGATTGTTTTTGGACCGTATTACACAGGGAGTTCAGCAATCTAATCTTCAACTGAATTGAGAGACATTGATTTGTTTTATTAATTTTTAGGTTGATAGCTAATAAATAAAGAGAAATAATGCCAAAGTTTGTTTTTATTCTGTATAAAGTAGTACTTACCTTGTGAGTAAATTCATTATTGGGTAACATAGCATGTTGGTTTTAGTAAAACTCTGTGGTTAAGTCAGTCCTGTTATGACTACCATGTTTCTTGTTTCCTTTTTATGAAAAATTAAGAGAAAAATAAAAAGTTTAAGGGTATTTCAGAAGTTGCTTATAGATAAAAAAAATTATTTTTTAAAACTTTCAAGCACAGCAATGCAACAGAGTTTGCATGGTGAGAAGCACTTCTCACAATGCACAAGCTGTGAAAGTCACACATTTCATTAAAAAAAAAGCATCTCTGAGCAAAGCACCAAGTCACACAAGCAAACATGGGAGGGAGAAAGGAGTCTTTGGAAAAGCAGTTAATCCCTAGAGATCCTTAATCAGCTGCTCTCAGCTGCAAAAATTCCCTATTCTTAATGTTTTGTTATCCTCAGGTCCCCTGAGCTGCCATTAAGTAATGACAACTCTTGGAACTTTGAAAAGGGATTTTACAATTTGTGGTTTTATATATATATATTTTATATTTTATATATGTATATATTTGGGATCGAGTGGGAGGAGCAGAGATGGGGAATGATGAAATGAATAATATTGACCTTATACCAAGAATACTTCATCAGGGGTGTTGTAAATGAGCCCTATCCACCACAGATTTAAGAACTCGGGCAGAAGGGACTTGAACAAAAATTGAGGTAGCAGATGAAGAAGAAATTTTCTTTTCAAAATATTTGCAAGAATTCTTTACAAACACACATAGCCTTTTTCTGCTTGTAGAGTTAAAACATGTTTCTTATTGAAATCTCCGTTCAGTTCAGTTCAGTCGCTCAGTCGTGTCTGAATCTTTGCGACTCCATGAACCGCAGCACGCCAGGCCGCCCTGTCCATCACCAGCTCCCGGAGTCCACCCAAACCCATGTCCATTGGGTCGGTGATGCCCTCCAACCATCTCATCCTCTGTCGTCCCCTTCTCCTCCTGCCCTCAATCTTTCCCAGCATCAGGGTCTTTTCCAATGAGTCAGCTCTTCGCATGAGGTGGCCAAAGTATTGGAGTTTCAGCTTCAACATCAGGCCTTCCAATGAACACCCAGTACTGATCTCCTTTAGAATGGACTGGTTGGATCTCCTTGCAGTCCAAGGGACTCTCAAGAGTCTTCTCCAACACCACAGTTCAAAAGCATCCGTTCTTCGGTCATCAGCTTTCTTTATAGTACAACTCTCACATCCATACATGACTACTGGAAAAACCATAGCCTTGACTAGATGGACCTTTGTTGACAAAGTAACGTCTCTGCTTTTTAATATGCTGTCTATGTTGGTCATAACTTTCCTTCCAGGGAGTAAGCATCTTTTAATTTCATGGCTGCAATCACCATCTATAGTGATTTTGTAGTCAAAAAAATTAAGTAAGGCACTGTTTCCACTGTCTTTTCCCCATCTATTTACATGAAATGTATCTAGGAATTGCAGAAAACTATAATAACAGAAATAAAGTGATCCAGACTGAACTGAACTGAATCCTATACCAAGGGATGTAAATACTAATATTGAAGTGAACTTATTTCAGAAATGGGAGTGTGTATTATCTCTGTAAGTTCACACTTTATATACATAAAAATAGCCAGATATAATGATGAGTATCTGAATATATGTATAAATATATATCAAATATATGCTTTTAAACTTGCTTAGAGTATTCAAATATTCAGTTTTTACACATGTATAGTGACTGTGTCCTAGGTAAAATTAAAATGATTAATTTTGCAAATTTAGTTTTCTTGACAAAGAAAGGAAAGAGAAATCTAATTATGAATATTAAAACCTTTCATAAAACATTTTTACATTGGTTGTATAATAATTATGTATATTATGCTATATCTAACACATTTCATTATTTAGTATCTTCCATTGAATAACTCATTTTCCCCCATTCTTCTGCATTTATTTTGTTTAATGTCTATTTCAGCAGAATTCTATATAAGTAGCTATTTTAAAAATATAAAAGAGATGTTATGTTTTCTAAAAATTTACCTATGTAATTATTTTTCATTGTCATCACACACACAAATATAAATCTTCTGGGTTTTAAAATTTGTGGTGAGACAGTTTTCCAATGTAAAAATTCAAAATGTGTTCTATTCTTTTAAGCATTAATGTTTTATTTTTTATTAATGTTTTATTTATACATCAACTACTGAAGTATAGTTGATATACAATACTATGTAAGTTTCAGATGTATAATATAGCGAGTCATGACTTTAAAGATTATACTCCATTTATAGTTACTCTAATACTGACTATATTCTTATTTTGTACAATATATCCTTGTAGCTATTTTATACATAATAGTTTGTACTTAGCACCCTAACCTTACATTGCTCATCCCCCTTTCCTCTCTTCACTGGTAACTACTAGTTTGTTCTCTATATCTGTGATTCTGCTTCTTGTTTTTTATTATATTCATTAATTTATTGTAATTTTTCGATTTCACGTTTAACTGGTATATTTGTATTTGCCAGATTTATGTCACTCAACATAATACCCTACAATTCAAGTTGCTGCAAATGGCAAAATATCATTTTTAAGGTTGCTACTTGGATGGCATCACCAAGTTGATGGACTTGAGTTTGAGCAAACTCTGGGAGTTGGTAATGGACATGGAAGGCTGGTGTGCTGCAGTCCATGGGGTCACAAAGAGTCAGACATGACTGAACAACTGAACTGAACTGTACTTTGTACTTCTTTCCACTGTGTGTGTGTGTGTGTGTATATATACCACATCTTTTTTTATCTACTCATCTGTTGATGGATACTTAGGTTGCTTCTATGTCTTGGCAATTGTAAATAATGCTGCTATGAACACTGGGGTGAATGCATCTTTTCAAATGAATGTTTTCGCTATTTTTAAGATACATACCCAAAAATGGACATGCTGGGTCATACGGTGATTCCATTTTTAGTTTTTGGGGAACCCCCATAATGCTGCAACAATTTACATTCCCATCAATGGCTTGCACAGGTTCCATTTTCTCCACAACATTGGCTATTTGTATTCTTTTTGATGACAGCCATTCTGATAGGTGTAAGGTGATGTCTCATTGTGGTTTTGACTTGCATTTCCCTTCTGCTGCTGCTGCTGCTAAGTCACTTCAGTCGTGTCCGACTCTGTGTGACCCCATAGATGGCAGCCCACAAGGCTCCCCCGTCCCTGGGATTCTCCAGGCAAGAACACTGGAGTGGGTTGCCATTTCCTTCTCCAATGTGTGAAAGTGAAAAGTGAAAGTGAAGTCGCTCAGTCATGTCTGACTCGTAGCGACCCCATGGACTGCAGCCTACCAGGCTTCTCCGTCCATGGGATTTTCCAGGCAATAGTACTGGAGTGGCTTGCCATTGCCTTCTCCGGCATTTCCCTTCTAGCTTAATGTTAAAGAATAAATCTAAGGACAACACCCTTTAAAAAGAAACACTAATTCTTTTAAAGGAAAAATTGCAAAGATAAAAAAAATAGTTGGCAGCATTCTTTTTCCTGCTTCCCTCCCTTATTCTCAAGTCTGAGTTAAAAGAAGACAACTGTGACATATTCGGTGTGGACTACTGCCTGTGAAAAATCCATTGCTACCTGGCCTAACTCACCCCTGAATTTCCTTTCTTGAAGCTAAACCAGGCAATATGCAAAAATGTAAGCAGCCTATTGTATCAGCTTGTGATATAAAGTCTAAATTTAAGGCTGATAAAGTGTACCACCTTGTTATTTGGTAAAATTGGCAGGACTTTGAGTGACCTAATCACACGTTCTCCTTCCCTCTGCTCTTGCAGAAAGGGCCCCTAACCAAACAGGCTTCCTTACTAAATGGACAAAGCAAGATAAACCTATCTATCTCTGAGTAGTGAGTTTCAGCTCACTGAATTATTCAAATACAGCAATCACATCCTCCTGTGGGGACCAGGGAGAACCCCACTCTATCGGTACTCCAAAGTTTACAGACCCGAGTAAACAGACCCAAGTTCACTCTCTTCCCAAGTGTAACCCCTGTGTCTCCTGTGTGGCGCTTGGTGTCCTCCTCCCTACGGCTGTGGCATATATGTCTTTCCAGGGTCAGGTATAGTGTGTTTGGCCATCCCACAACCCCTTGGGCAGGGATCCCTCCCTCATTAATGGGGTGAATAAGCTGTGATTAAACATTGGTCACTCTTATTATTCAAAACCGTTTTCAGGATTGACGACCCATGAATCATTTTTTGGTAATTTTAAATGGAATCCTATAATTCCCTCTGAATTCCTTTTGAATTATTTTTTCATGTCTTCCAATCTCCCCTCTGTTCTGAAGTTTTCCTTTGCTTAAATTTTTATTGAGCATCTATTTTATACTAGACACTTATCAGTTCAGTTCAGTAGCTTAGTCGTGTCCGACTCTTTGCAACCCCATGAATCACAGCACGCCAGGCCTCCCTGTCCCTCACCAACTCCTGGAGTCACTCAAACTCACCTCCATTGAGTCGGTGATGGCATCCAGCCATCTCATTCTCTGTCATCCCCTTCTCCTCCCGCCCCCAATCCCACCCAGCATCAGAGTCTTTTCCAGTGAGTCAACTTTTATCATGAGGTGGCCAAAGTATTGGAGTTTCAGCTTTAGCATCAGTCCTTCCAATGAACAACCAGGATTGATCTCCTTTAGAATGGACTGGTTGGATCTCCTTGCAGTCCAAGGGACTCTCAAGAGTCTTCTCCAACACCACAGTTCAAAAGCATCAATTCTTCGGCGATCAGCTTTCTTCACAGTCCAACTCTCACATCATACATGACCACTGGAAAAACCATAGCCTTGACTAGACGGACCTTTGTTGGCAAAATAATGTCTCTGCTTTTTAATATGCTATCTAGGTTGGTAAGGAAATGGCAACCCACTCCAGTGTTCTTGCCTGGAGAATCCCAGGGACGGGGGAGCCTGGTGGGCTTCCGTCTGGGGGGTCACACAGAGTCGGACACGACTGAAGTGACTCAGCAGCAGCAGCAGCAGGTTGGTAATAACTTTCCTTCCAGAGAGTAAGCGTCTTTTAATTTCATGGCTGCAATCAGCACATGCAGTGATTTTGCAGCCCAAAAAAATGAAGTCTGACACTGTTTCCACTGTTTCCCCATCTATTTCCCATGAAGTGATGGGACCAGATGCCACGATCTTAGTTTTCTGAATGTTGAGCTTTAAGCCAACTTTTTCACTCTCCTCTTTCAGTTTCATCAAGAGGCTCTTTCATTCCTCTTCACTTTCTGCCATAAGGGTGGTGTCATCTGCATATCTGAGGTTGTCTGAGGCAGAGGGGATAGCATGTACAAAATACTGAAAGTGAAAGAATGTGGCTTTTCATCTTGAGTATTTAAATGATTGAGTTGATCTCCATTTTTTGCATCAAAGCTATCTACATAGGTATGATCTTTTATCACTACTATTCTTTTTTGCCTCCCCAGGTGTGTGGATAGGTTCTTGACATGAAAGAAAATTGTTAAGGCTAGGGAAATATTTTTCAGAGTAAATTAATTTTACCTTCTTTTCTCTCAGAACCTTCTCAAGGGGCAAATATGTATTTTATGCAGGAATCTTACACATTTTATATACCCATTTATGGCTGTTCAAGAGAATTCAGTTCAGTTCAGTCGCTCAGTTGTGTCCGACTCTTTGCGACCCCAGGCACGCCAGGCCTCCCTGTCCATCACCAACTCCCGGAGTTCACTCAAATTCATGCCCATCGAGTTGGTGATGCCATCCAGCCATCTCATTCTCTGTCTGTATATTTTATATTTAAATGTATTAAGCATCTGTGCAAAGACGGTTACTCATTAATTCAACCATCTTTACACAGATGCTTAATACATTTAATATAAAATATACAGACATGTAGGTTTGGTCCTGGAAAGTTTTGTACACTCATTTACATGACAACTCTCCCACTCTAATACAGGGATTATGAAAAACTCGGATTTCAATCTAGTTAAATTCAGCTATTGACTTTGGAACTATATTCAGTGTGTTCAGTCAGTTCAGTCAGTCAGTTCAGTCGCTCAGTCGTGTCTGACTCTTTGCGACCCCATGAACCACAGCATGCCAGGCCTCCCTGTCCATCACCAGCTCCTGGAGTTCACTCAAACTCATGTCCATCGAATCGGTGATGCCATCCAGCCATCTCATTCTCTGTCATCCCCTTCTACTCCCTCCCCCAACCTTTCCCAGCATCAGAGTTTTTTCCAGTGAGTCAACTCATTGCATGAGGTGGCCAAAGTATTGCAGTTTCAGCTTTAGCATCAGTCCTTCCAATGAACACCCAGGATTGATCTCCTTTACAATGGACTGGTTGGATCTCCTTGCAGTCCAAGGGACTCTGAATTGCATAAAACAATTGAAAAAAAAAAAAAAAAACAACCTAGAAGGAGGTAAAGTGTTTAAGAAACTATTTTCTTGAATATAGGAAAAAAAATCCTTGACAATCTGCCCAAGAATAGAGTTCAAAATCGGAATATTCCATGAATTCTGGTTTTAAAGTCTTCCCTTGTAAGTGGTAGCATGCTGCTGCTAGTGCGTCACTTCATTCGTGTCTGACTCTTTGCGACCCCATAGATGGCAGCCCACCAGGCTCCCCCATCCCTGGGATTCTCCAGGCAAGAACACTGGAGTGGGTTGCCATTTCCTTCTTCAATGCATGAAAGTGAAAAGTGAAAGTGAAGTTGCTCAGTCATGTCCGACTCTTTGTGACCCCATCGACTGCAGCCCACCAGGCTCCTTCGTCCATGGGATTTTCCAGGCAAGAGTACTGGAGTAGGGTGCCATTGCCTTCTCTGAGTGGTAGCATAAATGGAAATTAATTCTTGTGTTTTAACCTAAATTTGTCTGTAATACAAAGTTGCTTGATGCAAAACTAACAGACTAAAGGAAACTACAACCTTATAAGTTAGCATACCTAATGAAAGACAAATCAGTTAAAATGCCCATCAATTAAGTTAACTGTTATTTCATGCCAGTATAGCAGGTAATTAACATGCTATAACCTTATTGAAATTGCTTTTACTTCTGCCCATTCATCCTCACCCCAGTTTATGATCTCATTTATCTACACCTATGAGTGTCAAATTAGATTGTACTTGGGAACATATTTCTGTTTTTACTAAAATATACTTAACCCTGAAAAGATGTGGGGCTTGGCATTTAGATAGCAATATAATATGTGTTTTATTAGATACACTGAGTTTTTTTCCCAGGCTTTTCTTGACAATTTGCTGTTCTTTAAAGTTTTAGAAATCCCACTGTGTTCTGCAGAATGGCATTTATACTACATTGGATCATTTCTATGATTTGAGTTCATTAACTATCAGATATTTTTCTGACATTTTCTGTTTATATTTAAATTAACTTTACCCAGTGTCTTCCCAAAACTTATTTTCCTCTTTCCAACATATATCCCTGACCTTAAAGAAGGGGTAGGTTTAATAGATAATCTCAGTTAAATTTGAATTTTAATTACACAAAATAAATGTTTTTAAATTTAAGTATGTCCCAATTTTTTGTGGATTTATCAATTAATTTTTATGGTTCTTACAAAGTCTAAAAACCCTAAGAGAAATGAACAAAACTGAGATACAGTAACTATATAAAATATTTAAAAATTCAAATGAGAACACTGCTTATAATGTAATGTTAAAACGATGTGCATGTGTACACTAATGTATTCTTTTTTTTTTTTTTCTCACAAATATTGTTGTTGTTTAGTCACTCAGTCATGTCCAGCTCTTTGCGACCCCACAGGCTGTAGCCCACCAAGCTCCTTTGTCCATAAGATTTCCCGAGCGAGATTACTGGAGTGGGTTATCATTTCATTCTCCAGAGGATTTTCCCAACCCAGGAACTGAATCCAAGTCTCTTAGGTCTCCTGCATTGTCAGGCATATTCTTTACCACTAGTGAGAGCTGGGAACTTTTCAACCTATATATTTCTTGTAAGATTGAACCTCCAAAAAGATGCTTTAATATTATATCATAAATAAAATTAGATTTTGCTATATTTGAACTCTGGGAGTTGGTGATGGACAGGGAAGCCTGGCGTGCTGTGATTCATGGGGTTGCAAAGGGTTGGACATGACTGAGTGACTGAACTGAACAGAACTTTTGTAAAATTTTCTCTCCAGGAAAGACTTGAAAACAATTGAAAACAGTTAATGATAAGTAAAGAAATATTTTATTGGAAGCTTTAAGAAGCCACATTTCTTCTTGGTGAAAATGAATTAAAATTTCTAGAAATGGCGCTTCCACTTTTAGGTCATATGGAATAGTAAAGGGAAACATCATTCCCACCAAAAAGAATCTTCTGCTGAGAGACATCAAAAAGCAGTTAAATCAACATGGGCTAGAAAGTCTACAATTCTGGAGAGGTGAGGTCCATGGAAAGATGAGCCAAGTTTTATAGCTGGTTACCCATGGGTTCATTAACAAGTACAAGGAAGTCATAGTTTGAATTTAATTAAATACATACGATTACAAGTTGGGAATTCAAAGTTTGCCAGGTTAGATGGTTAATGCTGGAGAAGAGAAAACAGCAGAAATTTTGGTTATTACATGAAACCAGAGAGACAAATGTAGCAGTTTGTTAGCTTATAGTATTGAGTTTTTTCCCTCCAGACATTGCAGGTCTGAAACTAAGTTGCACAGAGAGAAAATGCTAGTCAAAGAGCCTCTGGAAATTAAAGGATGCTATTATACTTACTGTGTTCTGCAAAAATATCATAGCTTTTTTATTTAAAAAAGTATTGATTTAGCTGTGCCGGGTCTTAACTGTGACATGCATGATCTTCGATCTTTGTTTACACATGTGGGATCTTTAGTTGCAGCATACATGATCTGTTTAATTGTAGCAACAGTCTAATATTTTGTATTGCCTAGTAAACACTTCTATTTTCTCTTAACTCCTCTGAATCATTTGAAATCAAGCTACAAAAATGATGCTTATCATTTTCAAATGAAAGTCAAAGTCACTTAGTTGTGCCTGACTCTTTGAGAGCCCATGGACTACCGCCCACCAGGCCCCTCTCTATGATATTCTCCAGGCAAGAATACTGGAGTGGGTTGTCATTTCCTCCTCCAGGGGATCTTCCTGACCCAGGGATCAAAGCAAGGTCTTCTGCATTGCAGGCAAATTCTTTACTGCCTGAGTCACCAGGGAAGCCCATTATTTTCAAATACTTCAGTATTATTTTGTGAATAAATAAGGATGTGATGGTTTAGTCACTCAGTCATGTCTGACTCTTTGTGACCCTATGGACTGTAACCCATCAGTCTTCTCTGTCCATGGGATTATCCCAGCAAGAATACAGGAGTGGGTTGCCATTTCCTCCTCCAATGAATAAAGATATATTGTATATAACCACAATATAACCACCAAAATCTGGAAGTGAATATTGATATATTGCTATCATTCAATCAAGAAAAATTCCATCCTAAAGATATTAGGTAAGGCCATGAAAGATAGCTGACTATACTGAGTTGGAGAGGAGCATGGTTTGCAGATTGCTGTGTTGAAATCTGAGAAGACCAAGAAAGAGATTAACAGTGGTGACAAAGCCTAATGAAGGGCAGCAAAAGCCAAAGTGAAGAAAGTTGCATCCAGTTGGAGAGACATCCTGGTGTATGGAGGTCAGAGACTGAGTATATTAATAACATCTTTTGCATGAGAGGGTGGCCTGGCTAAAGATGTCATGGTTAGATAAAGCAAATGATGTATCGATAAGGGGCTAAGGGTAAGGGACAAGCTGTTATAAGTGATTGAGGTGAAAAGTATATCCATGTGATGGAGAGTGGACTGTTGCAGGGTGAAGACAGAGAAGGGTGAAAGGAATACTCCATGGGGCTGGATATCAGAGTTCAAGTAGAATAAGGAAGATGTCCCCAAAGATCAAAAGCCTAGGATGGCATGTTGGCATTGTAGTTTATTTACAATTTGGCTCAAATCATGTGAAATTTGAGTGAGTTTGAACCTCTCTTTGTTTTTAACTTTGATCATTTGTGGTTTGTTTCTTTAGATTTATTTCAGTTGGTGTAGGGTAGATATTTTGGTAAATCAATAGTTAGGTCCTTGTTTTTACAAGGCAGATTATGAATTTTCTGTACTTTATTATCTAAGTAGTTTTTAGTCATTTTGAGGAAGTATTTTATAATCATTTCAAAAAGTATATATTATATATTTCTGTGATAAAAAGTTTATATGATTGATATAAAATCAATTGATACTTTGAAAATTTGACTTATAAATAATAAGAGCTTGAAAGTTCAGACTCATAATTATGTTACTCAGATAGTATCCAAAATGGATTCCAGATTGATGTTCTTATATGAGGTATATAAATAACATATGTCTGTGTGCAAAATTGATCAAACTATACTTCTTGTTTTCATTTTGGGGTACCTTTACATTTAATAATTAACACTTGAAGGTACTGAATATGATAAACTAGGAGAAAATGGATGATCAAAGTTATCATATTTATAGAATGCAATGTGTAAATTCACTTCATCTCTTCAGTGTAGACACAGAAGAGAAATTTTAGGGCTTTTTTTTAAAAAAAATAGTGTCTAGTAACCAATGTATGTTTTCTCATTTACTTATTTTTGACTGTGTGGGTATTTCAGATAATCAATGCCAACACTTAAAAAATTAATGTGTCACATTAATTAACTGAGCTAATTTAGAATAGAGGATTACAGATGGTTTTATAAATGCATCTGAATCTTCAAAATCTTGACAATTAAAAAGAAATATGTGATATTTTCAGTATTCTGAGTTAGATGAAAATGGCACTTGTGTATCTTTCCTTAACATAAAAGATGAATATTTCCTAAGCAATGAGAAAATTAAGAATAAAAGTATGAAATGCTTGGAAATGTTTATAAAGAACTATTCATAGGTAATTCAAATTCCAACTCTGTATCTATGCACAATTAATCATTATATATACTAAGAAAAATCAAAGTCAAAGAAATGATTACTAAAATGACAGATTTCTTTAAAAATGAGAATATAACAAAATAATAACGACTCACATTTTGGCAGGGCAGGAGCAATATGAGATATGGAAACAAGGAACCCAGTGGGTCTCCATGGACATAATTTCTGTTACCATCTAAATGTGAGCTTATAGCCTAAGAAGACAATGGGGTGAGTTAATATGAAGTGATTTTCAAAAAGCACATAAAACTTACATTTACATCATCCATAGAAAGAATCATAAGCCCAGAATCAAAAAGTATGCAAAGTACAGAAAAGGCTATAAAGATGTATGGGGCATGGGAAAAAGTTCTCATCTCTGTGTAACTGAAGTCTTAGAAGGAGAATAGAGAGAGAAGAGAAGACAAATATTTATTAAAACACTGGTTAAGGATTTTCAAATGATGAATTGAATACATCAAATTATGGATTCAGTCAATTATTTAAACTTCAAATAGGACAAATATAAAGGAACTTACATATAGGCTTTATCATAGTCAAACTGCTGATAGAGGCAAAAATAAAAGTTTGAAAACTATTGGAGAAAATTCATCTTTAGTTTCAATAGTGCTGGAAAAAAAATCTGCTAGCCTAGAATCCTATACTAGAAAATATGTTTTTCTTAAATAAAGGTAAAATAATAACATTTTCAGAATAAATGTAAACCAAGGAACAGGTTTGTAACAAGGGACTATTAGAGTTCTGGCAGAAGAAAACTGATCCCAGATGAATCCATAGAAAATGTGTGAAAGAACAGCAAAGGAAGGATGAAATGACATCCTTCTTTTTAAGGAAATGGTGATAAAGTCTTAAGGCATCTAAGACATATGTGGAAATAGCATATATGGTAATTGCTTCAGTTCAGTTCAGTCGCTCAGTCGTGACCGACTCTCTGCGATCACATGAATCACAGCACGCCAGGCCTCCCTGTCCATCACCAACTCCTGGATTTCACTCAAACTCATGTCCACAGAGTTGGTGATGCCATCCAGCCATCTCATTCTCCGTCGTCCCCTTCTCCTCCTGCCCCCAACCTTTCCCAGCATCAGAGTCTTTTCCAGTGAGTCACCGTGTCGCATGAGGTGGCCAAAGTATTGCAGTTTCAGCTTCAGCATCAGTCCTTCCAATGAACACCCAGGATTGATCTCCTTTAGAATGGACTGGTTGGATCTCCTTGCAGTCCAAGGGACTCTCAAGAGTCTTCTCCAACACCACAGTTCAAAAGCATCTATTCTTCGGCGATCAGCTTTCTTCACAGTCCAACTCTCACATCCATACATGACCACGGGAAAAACCGTAGCCTTAACTAGACGGACTTTGGTTGGCAAAGTAATGTCTCTGCTTTTTAATATACTATCAAGGTTGGTCATAACTTTCCTTCCAACGAGTAAGCGTCTTTTAATTTCATGGCTGCAATCAGCATCTGCAGTGATTTTGGAGCCCAAAAAAATAAAGTCTGACACTGTTTCCACTGTTTTTCCCTCTATTTCCCATGAAGTGATGGGAACAGATGCCATGATCCTTGTTTTCTGAATGTTGAGCTTCAAGCCAACCTTTCCACTCTCCTCTTTCACTTTCGTCAAGAGGCTTTTGAGTTCCTCTTCACTTTCTGCCATAAGGGTAGTGTCATCTGAATATCTGAGGTTATTGATATTTCTCCTGGCAATCTTGATTTCAGCTTGTGCTTCTTCCAGCCCAGCATTCCTCATGATGTACTCTGCATATAAGTTAAATAAGCAAAGTGACAATATACAGCCTTGATGCACTCCCTTTCCTATTTAGAACCAGTCTGTTGTTCCATGTAAAGTTCTGACTGTTGCTTCCTGACCTGCATACAGGTTTCTCAAGAGGCAGGTCAGGTGGTCTGGTATTCCCATCTCTTTCAGAATTTTCCACATTTTATTGTGATCCACACAGTCAAAAGCTTTGGCATAGTCCATGAAGCAGAAATAGATGTTTTTCTGGAACTCTCTTGCTTTCTCCATGATCCAGGGTTTCCTAATACTCATTTCAGTTCAATCACACTGATGTGTCTGACTTTTTGTGACCCCATGGACTTCAGCATGCCAGGCTTCCCTGCCCATCACCAAATCCCAGAGCTTGCTCAAACTCATGTCCATCGAGTCAGTGATGCCATCTCATCCTCTGTTATCCCTTTCTCCTCTTGTCTTCAATCTTTCCCAACCTCAGGGTCTTTTCCAATGAGTCTGTTCTTCACAACAGGTGGCCAAAGTATTTGAGTTACAGCTTCAGTGTTAATTCTTGAATATTCAGGATTGATTTCTTTTACAATTGACTGGTTTGATCTCCTTGCAGTCCAAGGGACACGCAAGAGTCTTCTCCAACACCACAGTTCAAAAGCATTAATTCTTTGGTTCTCAGTTTTCTTTATAATCCTACTCTCACATCCATACATAACTACTGGGAAAACCATAGCTTTGACTAGACAGATCATGGTTGGCAAGGTAATGTTTCTGCTTTTTAATATGCTGTCTAGGTTAGTCATAGCTTTCCTCCCAGGGAGTAAGCATGTTTTGATTTCAGGGCTGCAGTCACCATCTGCAGTGATTTTGGAGCCCAAGAAAACAAACTCTCTCACTGTTTCCATTGTTTCCTCATCTATTTACCATGAAATGATGGGACCAGATGCCATGATCTTCAGTTTTTGAATGTTGAGTTTTAAGCCAGGTTTTCACTTTCCCTTTTCACTTTCATCAAGAGGCTCTTCAGTTCCTCTTCACTTTCTGACATAAAGGTTGTGTCATCTGCATATCTGAGGTTATTGATATTTCTCTTGATAATCTTGATTCCAGTTTGTGCCTCATCCAACCCAGCACTTTGCTTGATGTACTCTGCATGTAAGTTAAATAAGCTAGGTGACAATATACAGCCTTGATGTACTGCTTTCCCAATTTGGAACCAGTCCATTGTTCCATGTTCAGTCCTAACTCTTGTTTCTTGACCTGCACAGATTTCTCAGGAGGCAGGTCATGTGGTCTTGTGTCCCCATTTTTTTCAGAATTTTCCACAGTTTGTTATGATCCAACAGTCAAAGGCTTTGGGATAGCCAATAAAGCGCAAGTAGATGTTCTTCTGGAACTCTCACTTTTTCGATAATCCAACAGGTGTTGGCAATTTGATCTCTGGTTCCTCTGCCTTTTCTAAATCCAGCTTGAACATCTGGAAATTCTGTGTTCATGTACTATTGAAGCCTGGCTTGGAGAATTTTAAGCATTACTTTCCTACTGTGTGAGATGACTCTAATTGTGCAGTAGTTTGAACATTCTTTGGCATTTCTTTCTTTATGATTGTAATAAAAACTGACCTTTTCCAGTCCTGTGGCCACTACTGAGCTTTCCAAATTTGCTGACATGTTGAGTGTAGCACTTTAGTATTTGAAAGAGATCAACTGGAATTCCATCATCCACACTAGTGGTTTTTGTAGTGATGTTTTCTAAGGCCCACTTCCTTTTGCACTCCAGGATGTCTGGCTCTAGGTGAGTGATCACACCACCATGGTTGTCTGGGTCATTAAGATCTTTTCTGTATAGTTCTTCTGTGTATTCTTGCCACCTCTTTTTAATACCTCTGCTTCTGTTAGGTCCATACCATTTCTGTCTTTTTTGTGCCCATCTTTGCATGAAGAGTTCCTTTGGCAGCTCTAATTATCTTGAGATGTCTAGTCTTTACCATTCTATTGTTTCTATTTCTTTGCATTGATCACTGAGGAAGGCTTTCTTATCTCTCCTTGCTATTCTTACTGGAACTTTTTTCATTCAGATGGGTCTAACTTTCCTTTTCTCCTTTGCCTTTAGCTTCTCTTCTTCTCTCAGTTGTTTGTAAGTCCTCCACAGACAACCATTTTGCCTTTTTGCATTTCTTTTCTTGGGGATCGTTTTGATCACTGCCTCCTGTACAGTGTCAAGAACCTCCGTCAATAGTTCTTCAGGCACTCTGTCTATCAGATCTAATCCCTTGAATCAATTTTTCACTTCCACTGTATAATCGTAATGTATTTGAGTTAGGTCATACCTGAATGGTCAAGTGGTGTTCCCTACTTCTTCAATTTAAGTCTGACTTTTGCAATGAGGATTTCATGATCTGAGCCACAGTCAATTCCCAGTCTTGTTTATTCTGACTGTATAGAGCTTCTCAATCTTTGGCTACAAAGAATATAATCATTCTGATTTTTGTATTGACCATCTGGTGATGGTCATCATGTGTAGGGTCATCTCTTTGTGTTGTTGGAAGAGGGTGTTTGCTACGACCAGTGCATTGTCTTGGAAAAACTCTTTTAGCCTTTGCCCTGCTTCATTGTATACTCCAAGGCCAAACTTGCCTGTTACTCCAGGTATTTCTTGACTTCCTACTTTTGCATTCCAGTCCTCTGTGATAAAAAGGACATCTTTTTGTGTATGTGTGTTAGTTCTAGAAGGTCACGTAGGTCTTCATAAAACCGCTCAACTTCAGCTTCTTCAGCATAGTGGTTGGGGTATTGACTTGGATTACTGTGATATTGAATGGTTTGCCTTGGTAATGAACAGAGATCATTCTGTTGTTTTTGAGATTGCATCTAAGTACTGCATTTCAGACTCTTATGTTGACTATGAGTAATACTCCATTTCTTCTAAAGGATTCCTAAGACTACCCACATCTATAATAACTCACTAGAAGTATTCATAATCTCAGCATAGTTGACCCTGTTGCTCAGGTTTATTTCAGAAACACAGCAGCATAGTGACATAGTACATAGTAACATCAGATACTCAGCTGGTTCAGCAAGGGAAAAAGATAAGCAGAGTATGGAGCAATCCATGTGCAGGCTTCCTACACTCTCCTCCCGACATGGGATATCACACACGGTAACCCAACCCTGTAGCAAATAAAATACAGCTTCATAGCACAGTGCTTCTGCCAGAGAGGTCCATCTGAGTCTCGGAGTTTAGGCTTTTTAATTGGGAACTTTTCATATGGGCATACTTTGCTCAACTGCTAGACTCTCAGAAAAAAAGCAGATGTTCACTATAAATCACACTGTAGCACAGAGAAACAACTTATCAGTTAGGGAGCATTTCAGAATCTGTTTCCAAAACATTCTTTCATTGCTCAGAGGGTGATAAAAATTTTTTTTTCTTGTAATCTCTAGGTCATTAACCAAAGGAAAAAGTACGGATTGTGACACTCAAGATGAGTAAAGTGAAATAATATGAAAATACCTGGCTGATGTAATAGAAGGAAAGAAGTAATAAATCAAAGGAAAAAACTAGTGCTGTTAAGTAGATAACGCAGAACAAGTTACCACATACTGATACCACATACTGATGTAATAGTCCACCATAAAACACATTGCCAGACTGGGAAAATAAATAAAAGACAAACTAAAACCCAACTATGATGTTTATAAGAGATACATTTTAAATACAAAGATGTGGAAAACTTGAAAGCAAAGGAATGGAAAAGTTATGCCATATAAACGTACTACCAAAAATCTAGTAATAAAATCAGACAACAGGATGCATCCAACAAGAATAAACAGCAGTCCTAATTTGTATGCATCAAACACTGTATAAAAAACACAATATATACATCATTTTAAAATAGTATTTATGGTTGCAAATGCAAAAGGACAAATTTAATGAACTGTTTTCAACACTTCTACATTGAAATCTAGAAACCATGATTGAGGAAAATTTTAATAAGACCTAAATAGATAAAGGAAAATATCATGTATATTGACATGAAGTATATTATTGTAAAAATATGTTTCCCACAAATTATAGATTCACAGAAATCCCCATAAAGATTCTAAAACCAAAGCAATTCTAGAGGAACAAATCTCGAAGATTATATTATCAATCTCAGATATCAATCTCAGAAAATTACATTAATTAAAACTGTTGTACAGCTGTGGAAAATAAAAAGACCAATAAAAGTATTAATAAAGAAACTGGCTGCATATGTGTCATCATCTTATTTGGGCAGTGGATGGAGGAAAGAATGATTTTTTCCATTAATTATGCTTGGCCACGTGATTGGGAGAGACATATAAAAGTTTTCTAGGTTGCTGTAAACATTTCTCACTTGATCTAGATCATGCTTACAAAACGGAGACATGTGTAAAAACTCATCTAGCTGTTCTGCTAAGATCTATATACTTAAAGAATGAAACAATCTTTTATGAATTCCATATCAGTAGTTAATATCAGTTAACAAGGCAGGGGTATATTTCATGTGGAGTGATTCCAGCAGCAGAGAAGGATCCAAAGGTTAAAATTCTGCACAACAAATGAAACTATAAGCAAGGTGAAAAGACAGCCTTCAGAATGGGAGAAAATAATAACAAATGAAGCAACTGACAAAGAATTAATCTCAAAAATATACAAGCTTTCTATTTTGTTCCCTTGATCTATATTTCTCTCTTTATGCCAATACCATACTGTCTTGATGACTGTGGCTTTGTAGTAGAGCCTGAAGTCTGGCAGGTTAATTCCCCCATTTCCATTCTTCTTCCTCAAGATTGCTTTGGCTATTCGAGGTTTTTTTGTATTTTCATACAAATTGTGAGATTATTTGTTCTAGTTCTGTGAAAAATATCATTGGTAGCTTGATAGGGATTACATTGAATGTATAAATTACTTTGGGTAGTATACTCATTTTTACAATATTTATTCTTCCAATTCATGAACACGGTATATTTCTCCATCTATTAGTGTCCTCTTTGATTACTTTCACCAGTGTTTTATAGTTTTCTATGTACAAGTCTTTTGTTTCCTTAGGTAGATATATTCCTAAGTATTTAATTCTTTTCGTTGCAACAGTGAATGGAATAGTTTCCTTAATTTCTCTTTCTATTTTCTCATTATTAGTGTATAGGAATGCTGGAGAGGGTGTGGAGAGATGGGAACCCTCTTACACTGTTGGTGGGAATGCAAACTAGTACAGCCACTATGGAGAACAGTGTGGAGATTCCTCAAAAAACTGGAAATGGAACTGCCATATGATCCAGCAATCACACTCCTGAGCATACACACTGAGGAAATCAGAATTGAAAGAGACACATGTACTCCAATGTTCATTGCAGCACTGTTTATAATAGCCAGGACATGGAAGCAACCTAGATGTCCATCTGCAGACTAATGGATAAGAAAGCTTTGGTACATATACACAATGGATTACTCAGCTCTTAAAAAGAATGCATTTGAATCAGTTCTAATGAGGTGGATGAAACTGGAGCCTATTATACAGAGTGAAGTAAGCCAGAAAGAAAAAAACCAATACAGTATACTAACGCATATATATGGAATTTAGAAAGATGCAAATAATAACCCTGTATACAAGATAGCAAAAAGAAACACAGATGTATAGAACAGTCTTTGGGACTCTGTGGGAGAGGGTGAGGGTGGGATGATTTGGGAGAATGGCATTGAAACATGTATGTTGTCATATGTGAAATGAATCACCAGTTCAGGGTCGATGTATGTTACAGGATGCTCGGGGCTGGTGTGCGGGGATGACCCAGAGGGAGGATAAAGGGAGTAGGGAGGTGGGAGGGGGGTTCAGGAGGGGGAACTCATATACACCCGGGGCAGATTCATGTCAATGTATGGCAAAGCCAACCAATATAATATTGTAAAATAATTAGCCTCCAATAAAAAATAAAAAATATACAAGCAACTCCCACAGCTTAATTCCAGAAAAATAAATGATCCAATCAAAAAAATGGGCCAAAGAACTAAACAGACATTTCTCCAAAGAAGACATACAAATGGCTAACAAACACATGAAAAGATGCTCAACATCACTCATTATTCAGTTCAGTTCAGTTGCTCAGTCGTGTCCGACTCTTTGCGACCCCAAGAATCACAGCACGCCAGGCCTCCCTGTCCATCACCAGCTCCTGAAGTCCATCGAGTCGGTGATACCATCCAGCCATCTCATCCTCTGTCATCCCCTTCTCCTCCCGCTTCCAATCTCTCCCAGCATCAGAGTCTTTTCCACTGAGTCAACTCTTCGCATGAGGTGGCCAAAGTATTGGAGTTTCAGCTTTAGCATCAGTCCTTCCAATGAACACCCAGGATTGATCTCCTTTAGAATGGACTGGTTGGATCTCCTTGCAGTCCAAGGGACTCTCAAGTGTCTTCTCCAGCACCACAGTTCAAAAGCATCAATTCTTTGGTGATCAACTTATTTCACAGTCCAACACTCACATCCATACATGACCACGGGAAAAACTATAGCCTTGACTAGACAGACATTTGTTGGCAAAGTAATGTTTCTGCTTTTTAATATGCTTTCAAGGTTGGTCTTAACTTTCCTTCCAAGGAGTAAGCGTCTTTTAATTTCATGGCTGCAATCAGCATCTACAGTGATTTTGGAGCCCCAAAAAATAAAGTCTGACACTGTTACCACTGTTTTTCCATCTATCTCCCATGAAGTGATGGGAACAGATGCCATGATCCTTGTTTTCTGAATGTTGAGCTTCAAGCCAACCTTTTCACTCTCCTCTTTCACTTTCATCAAAGGGCCTTTTAGTTCTTCTTCACTTTCTACCATAAGGGTAGTGTCATCTGCATATCTGAGGTTATTGATATTTCTCCTGGCAACCTTGATTCCAGCTTGTGCTTCTTCCAGCCCAGCGTTCCTCATGATGTACTCTGCATATAAGTTAAATAAGCAAGGTGACAATATACAACCTTGACGTACTCCTTTTCCTATTTGGAACCAGTCTGTTGTTCCATGTACAGTTCTGACTGTTGCTTCCTGACCTGCATACAGGTTTCTCGAGAGGCAGGTCAGGTGGTCTGGTATTCCCATCTCTTTCAGAATGTTCCACAGTTTATTGTGATCGACACGGTCAAAGGCTTTGGCATAGTCAATGAAGCGGAAATAGATGTTTTTCTGGAACTCTCTTGCTTTCTCCATGATCCAGCGGATGTTGGCAATTTGATCTCTGGTGCCTCTGCCTTTTCTAAAACCTGCTTGAACATCTGGGAGTTCACGGTTCATAAATTGCTGAAGCCTGGTTTGGAGAATTTTGAGCATGACTTTAGTAGTGTGTGAGATGAGTGCAATTGTGTGGTTTTGAGCATTCTTTGGCATTGCTTTTCTTTGGGATTGGAATGAAGACTGACCTTTTCCAGTCCTGTGGCCACTGCTGAGTTTTCCAAATTTGCTGGCATATTGAGTGCAGCACTTTCACAGCATCATCTTTCAGGATTTGAAATAGCTCAATTGGAATTCCATCACCTCCACTAGCTTTGTTTGTAGTGATGCTCGCTAAGGCCCACTTGACTTCACATTCCAAGATGTCTGGCTCCAGGTGAGTGATCACACCATCATGATTATCTTGGTCGTGAAGATCTTTTTTGTACAGTTCTGTGTTTCTTGCCACCTCTTCTTAATACCTTCCTTATTAGATAAATGCAAATCAAGACCACAATGAGGTACCATTTCATGCCAGTCAGAATGACTGCTATCCAACATTCTACAAGCAATAAATGCTGGAGAGGGTGTGGAGAAAAGGGAACCTTCTTACACTGTTGGTGGGAATGCAAACTAGTACAGCCACTATGGAGAACAGTGTGGGGATTCCTCAAAAAACTGGAAATAGATCTGCCATACAACCCAGCCATCCCACTGCTGGGCATACACACCAAGGAAACCTGAAATGAAAGAGACACATGCACTCCAGTGTTCATTGCAGCACTGTTTATAATAGCCAGGACATGGAAGCAACCTAGATGTCCATCAGCAGAGAAATGGATAAGAAAGCAGTGGTACATATACACAATGGAATATTACTCAGCCATTAAAAAGAATACACTTGAATCAGTTCTAATGAGGTGGATGAAACTGGAGCCTATTATACAGAGTGAAGTAAGCCAGAAAGAAAAACACCAATACAGTATACTAACACATATATATGGAATTTAGAAAGATGGTAATGATAACCCTGAATGCAAGAGAGCAAAAGTGACACAGATGTATAGAACAGTGTTTTGGACTCTGTGAGAGAGGGCGAGGTTGGGATGATTTGGGAGAATGGCATTGAAACATGTATATTATCATATGTGAAACGAATTGCCAGTCCAGGTTTGATGCATGACACAGGATGCTCGGGGCTGGTGCATTGGGATGACCTGGAGGGAGGATAAGGGAAAGAGGGAGGTAGGAGGGGGTCAATATGGGGAACACATGAACACCCGGGATGGATTCATGTCAATGTATGGCAAAACCAATACAATAAAGTAAAAGAAAACAAACAAAAAACCCAAAGGTTAAAACTCATACAGAGCCTCTGAAGTGTGTGACAAGTAATAAACTCACTGGGCCTAGTGGAGTGTTAGCATCCCACAAGTAATTGGATTGAAATAATCTAACAATGGAAGGTGAATATGTGTTCGAGAAATGGAGTACAAACAAATTTAAAGACAAAATAGTATTAAAGTTTTCTCTTAGTAAGAATTATGTTATGAAATCTTTGGAAACACGATATTTGGGACCCATTTTGTGGGGAAGAGATTGTCATGAGAGTTAATGATCAAATGACTGGAGATCTGACAAAGTGTCAGAAAGCAACTCTGAACATGTAGAACGTTTGGGAGGACAGAAAACTCAGATGATATGGAGAGCAGAAGCCCAAGTATTAGCACTGAAATCCTAGTATGGTATGTGGATAGCAGAACCTATTTCCACAACCAGATGTTTTAGGAAAAATTGAGAAAAACTGAAAAGGGCAAATGAGATTATTGTTTGGTATCTCTAGGGCAGCACTACTTTACTGCCAATTTCCATTGTCTTAAAATACTTTGTTGTTGTACAGTGGCTCAGTCGTGTCCATCTCTGTGACCCATAGACTGTAGCACTCCAGGTTTCCCTGCTGTTCACCAAATCCCGGAGCTTATTCAAACTCATATCCATTGAGTCAGTGATGTCATCCAAACTTCTCATCCTCTCTTGTCACCTTCTCTACCTCCTTTCAGTCTTTCCCTTCCTCAAGGTCTTTTCTAATGAGTTGGATCTTCACATCAGGTGACCAAAGTATTTGAGGTTCAGTCTCAACATCAGTCCTTCCAATAAATATTCAGAATTGATTCCTTTAGGATTGACTGGTTGGATCTCCTTGCAATCCAAGGGACTCTCAAGGGTCTTCTCCAGCATGACAGTTCAAAAGCATCAATTCTTTGGCGCTAAGACTTCTTTATGATCCAGCTCTCCACATCCATAATGACTACTGGAAAAAACATAACTTTGACTATATGTACCTTTATCAGCATAGTAATGTCTCTGCTTTTTAATATGTTGTCTAAGTTGGTCATAACTTTTCTTCCAAAGAACAAGTGTCTTTTAATTTCAAGGTTGCAGTCACTACCTGCTGTGATTTTGGAGCCCAAGAAAATAAAGTCTCTCATTGTTTCCCCATGTATTTGCTATGAAGTGATGGGACCAGATGTCATGATCTTAGTTTTCTGAATGTTGAGTTTTAAGCCAGTTTTTTACTCTCCTCTTTCACCTTCATCAAGAAGCTCTTTAGTTCCTCTTCGCTTTCTGCCATAAGGGTGGTGTCATCTGTGAAGGTTATTGATATTTCTCCCAGCAATCTTGATTCCAGCTTGTGTTTCATCCAGCCCAGAATTTCTCATAATGTATTCTTCACATAAGTTAAATAAGCAGGGTGACAATATACAGCCTTGACATACTCCTTTTGCAATTCAAAACCAGTCTATTTTTCCATGTCTGGTTCTAACTGTTGCTTCTAGACCTGCATACAGGTTTCTCAGGAGCCAGATAAGGTAATCTGGTATTCCCATTTCTTTCAGAATTTAACACAGTTTGTTGTGACCCACACAGTCAAAAATTTGGTATAGTCAATAAAGCAGATGTTTTTCTGGAACTCTCTTGTTTTTTCTATGATTCAACGGATGTTGGTGATTTGATCTCTGGTTCCTCTGCCTTTCTAAATCCAGCTTGAACATCTGGAAGTTATCAGTTCACATACTGCTGAAGCCTGGCTTGGAGAGTTTTGAGCATTACTTTGCTCATGTGTGAAATGAGTTGTAACTGTGCAGTAGTTTGAACATTCTTTGGCATTGCTTTTCTTTGGGGTTGGAATGAAAACGGACCTTTTCCAGTCCTGTGGTCACTGCTGAACTTTTCAAATTTGCTGGCATATTGAGTGTAGCACTTTCATAGCATCATCTTTTAGGATTTGAAATTAGCTCAGCTGGAATTCCATCACCACCACTAGCTTTGTTCGTAGTGATGCTTCCTAAGGTCCACTTAACTTTGCGTTCCAGGATGTCTGACTTTAGGTGAGTGATCACAGCATCGTGATTATCTGGGTCATTAACATCTCTTTTGTATAGTTCTTCTGTGTATTCTTGCCACCTCTTCTTAATATCTTCTGCTTCTGTTAGGTCCATACCATTTCTGTCCTTTATTGTGGCCATCTTTGCATGAAATATTCCTGGTATCCCTAATTTTCTTGAAGAGATCTCTAGTCTTTCCCATTCTATTAGTTTCCTCTATTTCTTTGCACTGATCACTGAGGAAGGCTTTCTTATCTCTCCTTGCTATTCTTTGGAAATCTGCATTCAGATGTGTATATTTTTCCTTTTCTCCTTTGCCTATCACTTCTCTTCTTTTCACGGCTATTTGTAAGGCTTACTCAGATAACCATTTTGCCTTTTTCATTTCTTTTGATTGGGAATGGTTTTGATCACAGCCTCCTGTACAATGCTACAAGCCTCTGTCCATAGCTCTTCAGGCACTCTATCAGATCTAATCCCTTGAAACGATTTGTCACTTCAACCGTAAAATCAGAAGGTATTTGATTTAGGTCATACCTGAATGGCCAGGTGGTTTTCCCTACTTCTTCAATTTAAGTTTGACTTTTGCAATGAGGATTTCATGATCTGAGCCACAGTCAGTTTCCAGTCTTGTTATGCTGACTGTATAGAGTTTCTCCATCTTTGGCTACAAAGAATATAATCATTCTGAATTTGGTATTGACCATCTGGTGATGGTCATCATGTGTAGAGTCGTCTCTTGTGTTATTGGAAGAGGGTGTTTGCTATGACCAGTGCATTATCTTGGAAAAACTCTTTTAGCCTTTGCCCTGCTTCATTGTGTACTCCAAGGCCAAACTTGCCTGTTACTTCAGGTATTTCTTGACTTCCTACTTTTGCATTCCAGTCCTCTGTGATAAAAAGGACATTTTTTTTGTGTGTGTATGTATCTATAAGTTCATGTAGGTCTTCATAGAACCATTCAATCAGCTTCTTCAGCATAGTAGTTGAAGCATTGACTTGAATTACTGTAATATTGAATGGTTTGCCTTGGAAAATACCAGAGATCATTCTGTTGTTTTTGAGATTGCACCCGAGTACTGCATTTCAGACTCTCTTGTTGACTATGAGGAATACTCCGTTTCTTCTAAGGGATTCTTTCCCACAGTAGTAAATATAATGATCATCTGAATTAAATTCACCCATTCCAGTCCATTTTAGTTCACTGATTCCTAAAATGTCGATGTTCACTCTTGCCATCTCCTGTGTGACCACTTCAAATTTACCTTGATTCATGTACTAACATTCCAGGTTCCTATATAATGTTGTTCTTTACAGCATCGGACTTTTCTTTCACCACCAGACACATCCACAACTGGGTGCTTTTTCCACTTTGGATCAGCCTCTTCATTCCTTCTAGATCTATTTCTCTGCTCTTCTCCAATAGCATATTAGGCAACTGATGACCTGGGGAGTTCATCTTTCAGTGTCATATCTTTTTGTCTTTTCATACTGCTCATGGGGTTCTAAAGGCAAGCATGCCAAAGTGGTTTGATAATCCCTTCTCCAATGAACCACATTTTGTCAGAACTCTCCACCATGACCCATCCATCTTGGGTGGCCCTATATGGCATGGCTCATAGTTTCATTGAGTTAGACAAGGCTGTGATCCATGTGATCAGTTTTGACAGCTTTTTGGTTAAAATACTTTATAAGATGATAACTGTAGAAAATAAGATATTTTTTCTATAAAAGTTCTTGTATTTTACTGGATACAAGTTAATTGTGATTGTTCATTTGTGGATATTGCCCTTTTTGCATCTAGTTGAAAATTTATTTCAGCTTTCATGATTAACTATTTTATGTGCATTCATTGAATTCTCCTTTGAATCAATATTAATGTTATGTAAAATTTTGATATGTGTTCATTTCCTACTTGCATGCAAGTCATGATACCTTTTGTAAGAAAGTATTCTTCAGTAGGTGGAAAATAAGGCTCTCAAACTGTGAATCAGTTCAGTTCAGTTGCTCAGTCGTGTCCGACTCTCTGCGACCCCATGAATCACAGCATGCCAGGCCTCCCTGTCTATCACCAACTCCCAGAGTTCACTCAAACTCCTGTCCATAGAGTCGGTGATGCCATCCAGTCATCTCATTCTCTGTTGTCCCCTTCTCCTACCGCCCCCAACCTTTCCCAGCATCAGAGTCTTTTCCAGTGAGTCAACTCGTCGCATGAGGTGGCCAAAGTATTGCAGTTTCAGCTTTAGCATCAGTCCTTCCAATGAACACCCAGGATTGATCTCCTTTAGAATGGACTGGTTGGATCTCCTTGCAGTCCAAGGGACTCTCAAGAGTCTTCTCCAACACCACAGTTCAAAAGCATCAATTCTTCGGCGATCAGCTTTCTTCACAGTCCAACTCTCACATCCGTACATGACCACTGGAAAAACCATAGCCTTGACTAGACGGACCTTGGTTGGCTGTGAATAGTATCTATTAAAATGGTGCTTTTAACTTCTGAGGTTAAAATGTCAGATTAAAGATCTATCTTCTTTCTTGTACTTCTTACTATCATATGACATAAAATGGTGCGGCAGCTATGGAAAACAGCATTAATATTGCTCAAAAAAATTTAAAATATAGTTACTGTATGATATAGACACTCTGCTTCTGGGTATATAGCCAAAAGAATTGAAGGGAAATGTGGAATTCTTGTTCTAAGGATAGAGAATTTAATTTATACTAGGTGAAATAAATCCTAGAGGTTTGCTGTATGATGTAGTGCATATTGTTAACAATGTGGTATTTTGAGTTTCAAAATTTGTTAAATGGATAGATTTCATGTTATGTTTTTTACATACATACACACATCAAACAAAGGAACACAAGGAAACTTTGGGAGGTGTTGGATATGCTTAATACCCTGATTGTATAGTATGGGTATTTGCATATGCCCAAACTTATCAAAATGCACACACTAAATGTGTTCAGTTCTTTGTGTATCTATTATACCCTAAGGAGGCTGTTAAAAATATAACACGGAAAATAATATACTTATTTCTAATAAATTTCTATTAAATCAAATAAAAACTGTCTAAAATGTCTATGTAGAAAACAAAGAAACGCATTGAAAAATAAAACCTAAAAAGTTCTTCAGATATAGCACAGCCATTGTTTAAAAAATTATTTATTATAAAGCTGCCAATTTACTGAAAATTTATCAATAATTTCAATGCAATTCAAACTGACAATTCCAATATGACTGATTCTAGTTTACAGTGAAATGCAAGTGCCAAACATAGGCATGACACTTTTGAAGGAAAATTAAAGTGGAAATTTGTATTGCATATCAAGTCTCTTTGTACAGTCTCAATAATTAAGACTGTGGTATTGGGCAAAAATAGATTAACGAAACAGAATAGAGGGTTCATAAAAAGAATTAGGTGTATATGGTCACTTGATAAATGATCAAATGTAACTTAACCAGTTAACATGTGAAATAATGCCCAACTCTATTAGTAAAGAGGGAAATGTACCTAGTCTTCTTTTAAGTGGAAAAATCCAGTCAGCTTCCTTAAAACCTGTATTGTCTGCCCTCCTGGTTACTTACGGCTTATGGATACCTATCCGTGTAATGGGTTTTAGTTGCATCACTGTTAAGATTTTGTCAAACTGGATGCTTACCCACCTCCTGCTGCTGTTGCTGCTGCTAAGTCGCTTCAGTCGTGTCTGACTCTGTGCGGCCCTATAGATGGCAGCTGACCAGGCTCCGCCGTCCCTGGGATTCTCCAGGCAAGAACACTGGAGTGGGTTGCCATTTCCTTCTCCAATGTGTGAAAGTGAAGTCGCTCAGTTGTGTCCGACTAGTAGCGACCCCATGGACCGCAGCCTACCAGGCTCTGTCCATGCAATTTTTAGGCAAGAGTACTGGAGTGGCTTGCCATTACCTTCTTCGACCCACCTCCTAGTAATCCCAATTTCAGTTTTGTGAGATTTGTATTGTTTACATTGTATTATCAGTACTACAATATGAAATAAATAAGAACAATAAGTATATAACTATTATGTTACACTTAGATGATTTATTTGGATGTTTCATTATGATCATTTTGCATTTTTAAATTCCTCTTAATCTTTTGTCAAAGGATAAAAATTCTAGGTTCGTGAACTTTGCACATTTGTTCTTCAATTATAATCTGTGACTAATTTGCTGACAAAATAACTAAAATTCAGAAATAAATATTTAAATAAATATTTTTAAAATATTTAAATAAATAAATATTAGTTGCCTTTTTATGTGTTAATTTACCAAAAATAAGCTTCAGACAGTTTAGTCTGTTGAGCTGTCTATTAACTAAATTTATCTTATAGACATATATGGAATGCACCAGAGTGCAAGGGAACCTACCATCAGGATGAATGTCCTCACATTTTGAATAGTGGTGGGGCTGAAAATTATTAATGTTGGACACTCTCTTATAATAGCAAAGTGTTAAAACACACACTTTAGAAGATGCTTGAATTATTATGTCTTGATTTGTATATTTCTTCAATAACAATTTTGTATGTTTTCAAGTAGAAAAAAAATAGCAGAAGGAAAAAAAAGCATTTCCTTTGTTTTTTTAAAAAAATTATTTGTCAACAACAAAGATATACCATTTCCACTTGTGCCATTTTTAAATACTGGGGTCTGAAAAGAAGGCATTTCATAATATTGGGCTTATAGGATTTTGACTTCACAAAATAATTTCCAGAGTGAGCATTTTTTTTTCATTTGAGTATTAATTTTGTTTATATAGTATCTTGTAGGAATTGTTTTTATTCATAGATTAAAACTATTTAATAATTTTGGATTTCCATGTTCTTTATTCACCAGAATCTATTTCACCTCAGTGTTTGTACTGGTCTCAAACAAGTAAGAAATCTATATTTAAAGGAATTCTGTATTTATTCTATTAAAATAGCCTATTATAGAGATTTATTAAAAGTTATTTATTCAAATAATCTTAGTTTATTTACTTAACATTACTTATTAAATGATTTTCTAATTATATTTTCCCTAAATTTGCAAAGTAATGTCTGCAGTAAAGTGGACTTTACATTAATCTTTTTGATCACTTGATTTCCTCAGGTTAGAACAGTTAATAAGTTAGTGCTTTTCCAGATATTTTAAAGCTGAATTGACTCACCTAATGATACCAGTTTTGTTTCTGGAATTCTATTGTTTCATTTTTTTATCTTTCTTTGTTACTTCTTTACATTTTAAAAAGTATACCTAATGGAAATAATTAGACAATCCATTACAACACCATCTGCTGTGCATCAAAGTCATGTTTTATTGTGGCTCACTGACAAAAATTTCCTGTAACTGACATGTTCTTTTTTGATAAAGTCATGATCTGAAAATGGCAAATTACCTGACAATCATGTAAAGCATATCATAGCTTAACACATTTATTTCTCTTCCTACTATGTTACTATTTTTTATCTAATTGATAGTTATTTTGCTGATTATATAATGGCTTGGGACAGTTTTTTAAATATAAATATCAATGATTTAAGCAAATGAAACATTCAAGATTTGATTTAAAATTTATGTTATTTGAGATGTTTTATTTATAATATCTGTTTATCATTTCTTATAGCTGAGATTTCTTTATCAATTAAAAAAAGTTTCGTTTCCTAAACACTTTTCCTTCAAGTTAATGAACACATCTTTATAACTGGATATTCTAAATATGAATGCATGATTTTATTAAATACTTTCATTCTTTCAATTTGAAACTTGAAAATAAATTTGATAAAGAATCAATATTTACATTTCTGGTTTCTCGGTAAGACAAAAAGTTAGATAAGGCTACTCAAATATGGAAATGAGCAAAAGTGAGAATGAAGTGCATGAATCTGAATAAAAATGTTAAAATGCTGGAAGAAGCTGCTGGGAGAGAATCTTTGTCTTCTACTCCTTTGTTGATTTTTGTTGTTTCAATTGAGTATTTTGTGTGATTTCATTTCTCTCCCATTTTGGTACTTCCATTATACTTCCCGTTTAGTGATTGCCTCCCATTTTGCAATATACATTTACAACTAATATAAGTCTACTTTTCAATAACACTATACAATTGGCTTTTTTTATTCATTGGTTCTGCATCCAAGAATTATATTTGGGAAAAAATCCAGAAAGTTTCAAAAAACAAAAGTGGAACTTCCTATGGGCCAACAACAATTTACATGGCATTTATACTGTATTATGTCTTTTAAATAGTTCAGAGAAAATTTAAAGGGTGCAGGAGGATTTTAATAGGTTAGATGCAAATACAATGTTATTTTATGTAAGGGATTTGAGGATTCCCAAATGTTGGCATCTTCAGAGGGTCTCAAACCAATCACCTATGGATATAGAGGGAAGAAGGTATATACCACATCACAGGTGGTATGAGTGCCTTACAGTAACAAAAATTCTTATGTTTTCTCCCAGTCCTTGTTATCATAGTTGTAATTTATTTTACTTATACACAAACATACATAAGTATACATTAGGCAAATATATATACAACTAAGATCATGGCATCTGGTCCCATCACTTCATGGGAAATAGATGGGGAAACAGTGGAAACAGTGTCAGACTTTATTTTTGGGGGCTTCAAAATCACTGCGGATGCTGATTGCAGCCATGAAATTAAAAGACACTCCTTGGAAGGAAAGCTATGACCAACCTAGATAGCATATTAAAAAGCAGACACATTACTTTGCCAACCAAGGTCCATCTAGTCAAGGCTATGGTTTTTCCCGTGGTCATGTATGGATATGAGAGTTGGACTGTGAAGTAAGCTGATCACCAAAGAATTAATGCTTTTAAACTGTGGTGCTGGAAAAGACCTTGAGAGTCCCTTGGACTGCAAGGAGATCCAACCAGTCCATTCTAAAGGAGATCAGTCCTGGGTGTTCATTGGAAGGACTGATGCTAAAGCTGAAACTCCAATACTTTGGCCACCTCATGTGAAGAGTTGACTCACTGGAAAATACTGATGCTGGGAGGGATTGGAGATGGGAGGAGAAGGGGATGACAGAGAATGAGATGGATGGATGGCATCACCAACTCGATGGACATGAGTTTGAGTGAACTCCGGGAGTTGGTGAGGGACAGGGAGGCCTGGCGTGCTGTGATTCATGGGGTCGCAACAAGTCGGACACGACTGAGCAACTGAACTGAACTGAACTGAAGGGCTCTCTGGGTAGCTCAGTGATAAAGAATCTGCCCTGTAATACGGGAGACCTGGGTTTGATCCCTGGGTTGGGAAGATCCCTTGAAGAGGGCAGGACAACCCACTCCAGTATTCTTGCCTGGGGAATTCCATGTACAGAGGAGTCTGGCAGGCTACAGTTCATAGGGTCACAAAGAATCAGAGATGACTGAAACGACTGAGTTTGCATATATATACATGTATAAGCATGCATGGGCTTTCCTCATATCTCAGACGGTAGAGAATCTGCCTGCAATGTAGGAGACCTGGGTTTGACTCCTGTGTTGGGAAGATCCCCTGGAATCAGACATGGCTGAAATGATTGAGCTTGCATATGTATACATGTATATGCATACATGGGCTTCCCTCATATTTCAGTCAGTACAGAATCTGCCCTGCAATGAGAGAGACCCAGGTTTGATCCATGGATTGGGAAGATCCTCTGGAAGAGGTCAGGGCAACCCACTCCAGTATTCTTGCCTGGAGAGTACCATGGACACAGGATCCTGGCAGTTTACAGTCTGTGGGGTCACAAGAGTCAGATGCGACTTAGTGAGTAAACCACCACCAAAGACATAAACATACATAATCAAATACTTTGCTAAATTATTTTGAACAAACTATCATCTGTTAGATCAATTAAGAAAAAGAAAAAATAAAAGTTGTTATTTTATCTTCACTTATTCCTTCTTCTATACTCTTCCTATTTTTTGTAGATTTCAAGTCTAATCTGTATTATTTTCTATCCCTAAAAAGGACTTCTTTTAACATTTCTTATAAGGCAGGCCTACTAGCAATGAATGTCTTCAATTTTTGTTTGTTCAAGAAAGTCTTAAACTTTCCCTTCACATTTGAAAGACAATTTCACAGGTTACAGAATTGGTATAACAGGTTGGTTACAGGTTGGTGTTTTTATCTCTCAACACTTTAAATATTTTACTCCACTCTTTTTGCTTGCAGGATTTCTGAGAAGTCAGACATATTTCTCATCTTTGAACTTCCAAATGTAAGGTGATATTTTGATTTTCTTTTTTCAGGATTTATTTCATCTTCTATTTTCTGTAGTTTGAAAATGATATGTGTGGGTATAGGTTTTTTTTTTTTTTTTTTTTTTTTGCCATTTTTACCACTTGTTGTTCTCTGAGTTTTCTGAATGCCCTCAGTCGACATTTTTTTTTTTCCCCTTTCCTAATTGCTAGAGTTAGGACTTCCAGTGCAAAGTTGAGTAAGAGTGGTGAGAGTGGGCATTTTTGTCTTGTTTCTGATTTCAGAGGAAAATCTTTCAGCTTTTCACTGTTACATATGATTTTACTTTTGGGTTTATCATGTATGGCCTTTATTATGTTGAGTTGTGTTCTGTACCTAATTTGTTGATAACATTTTTTATGAAAGATGTTGAATTTTCTCAAATGCTTTTTCTGCATGATTTTTATCCTTCCTTTCATTAATGTGTATCACAGTACTGATTTGCATATTTTGAACCATACTTGCATTTGAGGGACATACCCACACTTGATCATGACTTATGATTCTTTCAATGTGTTGTTGAATTTGGTTTGCTGTTATTTTGTTGGGGACTTTTGCATCTATTCATTTAGGGATGTTGACTTACAGTTTTCTTTTTTCTGTAATACTCTTATCTGGCTATGGTATCAGGATAATTATGGCCTCATAAAATAAGTTTTGGATTATTTCCTTTTGTTCAAATTTTTGGGAAGAATTTGAGAAGGATTGGCATTAATTTGTCTTTAAATATTTGGTAGAATACACTAGTGAAACCAGCTCATCTTAGGCTTTTCTTTTGTTGGGAAGATTTTGATTATGGTTTCAATTTCTTTAATCCTTATTGATCTGGTCAGATTTTCAGTTGCTAAGAGAATAGAACTTAAATGTTCTACACACACACACACACACACATGCAGACACACATATGCAAGGAATTATGTAAGGTGCTGGGTATGGTAACTAAAATATGCAGTAATCACTTCCCAGCATATACATGAAGCAAATCATCATGTTGTACACTTTAATCTTATACATTATATGTCAATTATATCTCAATTAAAGTTATAAAAAAGAATAGCATATTAATATTGTGTTTATCCTTTGTAACAAATGCACTGTACTAATGCAACATGTTACTAACAGGGGAAATGAAGGAGGGGAAAGGAACTAGAAATAGTGTCAATTGCTGTGTGTTTTGCTCATTTTCTGTAAATCTGCTGCTGCTAAGTCACGTTAGTCGTGTCCAACTCTGTGTGACCCCATAGATGGAAGCCCACCAGGCTCCCCTGTCCCTGGGATTCTCCAGGCAAGAACACTGGAGTGGGTTGCCATTTCCTTCTTCAATGTGTGAAAGTGAAAAGTGAAAGTGAAGTCGCTCAGTCGTGTCCGACCCTTAGCGACCCCATGGACTGCAGTCTACAAGGCTCCTCCATCCATGGGATTTCTAGGCAAGAGTACTGGAGTGGCTTGCCATTGCCTTCTCCGAAAATCTAATAGTGCTCAAAAAAGAAGTCTATTGTTTTTCAAAAAGCCATCATTCACGATAGCAACCAAACATATAGAATATCCAAGAAGTTAAGCAAGAAATATGTCAAATTTATCAGAGGGAAAAAGTGTGGGTCACCAATGGAGTATATATAACAAAACAAAAATATAAAAATGTATCTTACTTAAAAGGGGAATATAAGATAGTTTAGAGTTTTTTTAAATTGAGAATTTAACATTTTTTTAATCAAAATTGTGCTTTGAAATATGCATAGAACTACTAATAATAATCTATTTTAAATCAATTTTATTGAGGTAAACATATAAATTTAGTTTAAGTGAGCAGTCATTGCATTCTCTACACCGTCCTTTCTACTGTTACCATAATGAAAGTAAATATTTCCATCATCCCACGGCATTCCTTTATACTTCTTTGCAGTCAATCTCTGTCCCAATCCCAGAAAATGGCAATCACTGATTCTTTACTCTTTTTAGCAGCTAAGGTTTGCCTTCTTTTTAACTTCAAATAAATGGACTCTCTAAAGGTGAGAAAATCTGTCATATTGTAAAACAGATACCCACTGTTACTAAATAATGGATTCAATTTTTCACTGAATAGAGTCAATATGTCACTGAATGATATATTGTCTGTTTGCATGTTGTATATACATATTTTTGTATACATATATATTCTATTCAAACATATATAATCATGTATAAGATTATATGAACCATGAACTATAAATATTAATATACATAATCATTTAAAGTATTTTATTTACTTATGGATAGCATCACAATAATAAATACTTAATAAAATATTGTTTATAGTTTTACATTAAATACTTTCATTTGATATGAGTATAGAGACATACTGTGAAATCATGCTGTTCCTTTATCCTTGTTTAAGATTCACTCTTTTGTTTAAAAATCCACAACTGTGACCATGTTCAGTGTTCCTTCATCTTCTTTGTTTTAGAAGTGTTGTAATTTTTACAACTAAGCAAATATAGTCAACATTTTACAAAAATTTATGGAGATATGATGACATCACACAGCTATATTCAAAGCACTGCAAAGAAATGTTGCCATTTTTTTGTGTGTCTAAGTAATTAAACTGCGAAAATACCTGGAATTACTTGTTAATTATAGTATAGAATGGTTTATATGATCTCAATTGTCCCAAAATGCATGCTTTCAGAGCAGCTGTTAGAAAGACACCTTACTACTACTACTACTAAGTCGCTTCAGTCGTGTCCGACTCTGTGTGACCCCATAGATGGAAGCCCACCAGGCTCCTCCGTCCCTGGGATTCTCCAGGCAAGAACACTGGAGTGGGTTGCCATTTCTTTCTCCAATGCATAAAAGTGAAAAGTGAAAGTGAAGTCGCTCAGTCATGTCCAACTCCTAGAGACCCCATGGACTGCAGCCTACCAGGTTCCTTCATCCACGGGATTCGCCAGGAGTGGGTTGCCATTGCCATCTAAAGTTTCAACTCATTAATGAATTTTGTATAAAGAAATTTCTGTGCAGAGAGAGTGCTTGCACCTTCTTTTTGTATTTGCATGAACATTAATATGAAGAAAAATGTTTAAGAAAAAATATTTTAGATGGGGAAAAATGAGGGATTTTTAAAATAAAAATTTCTAAGTTTCAGGTATTTTAAAACATATTAGTCTAATATACCAGTAATTTTTATAACTCTTAAATAGTTATTAGCAAGTAATTTTATCTATTTGGCATCAGTTGTTTTATTGATGGGGGCTTCAATGATTAAAAAAACCTGCCTGCAATGCAGGAGATGCTAGTTTGAACCCTGGGTTGGGAAGGTCCCCTGGAGGAGGAAATGGCAACCCACTCCTGTATTCTTGCCTGGAGAATCCCATGGACAGAGAGCCTGGCAGGCTGTAGTCTATGTGGTTGCAAAAGAGTAGGACACAACGTAGTGACTAAACAGCGGTAGCAAAAAAAATTTTCTTCATAAATGAGGACCCTAGTCTAAACAGTCTCAAATTTCCCTCAAACTCTACTTTGTGTATACTTTATATAATTAAGTTTAAACATTTGATCCTATATTAAATTTTTGTTTTTTAATAAGGAAAAAACTGTATGATGATTTGATACTACAATAAAAGATAAAGAATTATTATATTAAATTTTTTCCTTCAATAATTACCAATATATTATTGATAAACATACAATTAGTGTAAAGTTGGCTTTAGCTGCCTGTATATTAAAAGTCTGTATAAATCGTGGGTCAGCAAACTATGGTCCATGGGTCAAATCCTACCTGCCCTTTGCCTTTGCAAATAACGTTTTGTTGGATAATAGTCCTATCTTTCATTTACATGCTGTCTGAGGTTGCTTGCATACTATAACAGCATAACTGAGTGGAACTGGCAGAGACCTTATGGCCAAAAATATTCAAGTCTGTCCGTTAATAGAAAATGTTGGTCAAACCTTGTTCTGTAATCAGATCTGACAAGGTCCTAACCACCTTAGGGTGAAGTATTCAGGTCAAATTTTAGTAAATGATACAAAAATCACAAGGAGGCAACCAATAAAATCTAGATAGAGAGTAATTTTATAAAACAAAGGACACTGTGTTGGGGTGCGTGTGGGAAACCTAAGATTTAATAGAGGTTAAGAGACAAAAGCAACCAATTGCAAGGCATGAACATGGTTTGAATCCCAAATTGAATAAATTTTTAAAATGTTGAGGAAACAGATTGTGAAAACTTTCTTGAATATTTATTTATATTTTAAAAATATTATTTGTGTGTGTATTGGTATTTTAATTGTTTAAAATTCAGTTCTTATCTACAGAGATATGAATTCAGATATAGATTCAAAGATAAAATTCAGATCTTATCTGCAGGCAAAATAGTTAAAGGAAAATAATGTTTTTCATATTTGCTTCAAAATAATTGTATGATTGTTGGTAGGATGAAGTGAAACAGAAGTTTTATATTATTAATATTTATAAATTACATTATAATTCTTATAATTAAAATTATTTAGAAATGTCTGAGGAATGGTGCTGAGGATGGGGTGAGGTGGGTTGAAATAGAGAACTACTATTCTCATGATTAAATTCTTCATAATATTTGACTCTGCTTAGTTATGTGACTGTATTGCTAGAAACTAAATATCTGCAGATGGAATTCCAGTTGAACTATTTCAACTCCTGAAAGATACTGCTGTGAAAGTTCTTCACTCAATATGCCAGCAAATTTGGAAGACTCAGCAGTGGCCACAGGACTGGAAAAGATCAGTTTTCATTCCAATCCCAAAGAAAGCAATGCCAAAGAATGCTCAAACTAGCACACAATTGCACTCATCTCACACGCTAGTAAAGTAATGCTCAAAATTCTCCAAGCCAGGCTTTAGCAATACGTGAACCGTGAACTTCCAGATGTTCAAGCTGCTTTTAGAAAAGGCAGAGGGACAAAAGATCAAATTGCCAACATCCAATGGATCATCAAAAGAGCAAGAGAGTTCCAGAGAAATATTTATTTCTGCTTTATTGACTATGCCAAAGCCTTTGACGGTATGGATCACAATAAACTGTGGAACATTCTGAAAAAGATGGGAATACCAGACCACCTGACCTGCCTCCTGAGAAACCTGAATGCAGGTCAGAAAGCAACAGCTAGGATTGGACATGGAACAACAGACTGGTTCCAAATAGGAAAAGGAGTACGTCAAGGCTGTATATTGTCACCCTGCTTATTTAACTTATATGCAGAGTAAATCATGAGAAAAGCTGGGTTGGATGAAGCACAAGCTAGAATCAAGATTGCTGGGAGAAATATCAATAACCTCAGATATGCAGATGATACCACCCTTATGGCAGAAAGTGAAGAGGAACTCAAAAGCCTCTTGATGAAAGTGAAAGAGGAGAGTGAAAAGGTTGGCTTGAAGCTCAACATTCAGAAAACAAAGATCATGGCATCTGGTCCCATCACTTCATGGGAAATAGACGGGGAAACAGTGGCTGACTATTTTTCTGGGCTCCAAAATCACTTCAGATGCTGATTGCAGTCATGAAATTAAAAGACACTTACTCCTTGGAAGGAAAGTTATGATCAACCTAGACAGTATATTAAAAAGCAGAGACATTACTTTGTCAACAAAGGTCCATCTAGTCAAGGCTAAGGTTTTTCCAGTGGTCATGTATGGATGTGAGAATTGGACTATAAAGAAAGCTGAGTGCCGAAGAATTGATGCTTTTGAACTGTGGTGTTGGAGAAGACTCTTGAGAGTCCCTTGGACTGCAAGGAGATCCAACCAATCCATCCTAAAGGAGATCAGTCCTGGGTGTTCATTGTTAGGACTGATGTTGAAGCTGAAACTCCAATACTTTGGCCCTCTGACGTGAAGAACTGATTCATTTGAAAAGACCCTCATGTTGGGAAAGATTGAGGGCAGGAGGAGAAGGGGACGACAGAGGATGAGATGGTTTTATGGCATCACTGACTCAATGGATATGCGTTTGGGTGAACTCCGGGAGTTGGTGTTGGACAGGGAGTCCTAGCGTGCTGCGGTTCATGGGGTTGCAAAGAGTCAGACACGACTGAGTGATTCAGCTGAACTGATGATATTTAATTAATGTTCAAAAGTCTTTCTCCCTTTCTCATAAAGCATAATGTCCAGATGGTCTTATGTGTTAAATTAAGTAAAGTTTATTTAAGACATCACAATTGATTAACCAATTTAGTGAGAACAGACACTCAATTTGGAATTAAACTGCTACAAATTCTAATAAATTAAGCTAAAGAAAATGTTAAGAAAAGCATCATGAGCTAACTGACACTTTTGAGAGGTGTTTTTTGCTCTAAAGCCTTTTCCCAACTTAATCAAAATTCACCTCCTCACTTCATTTTTGTCCCACTTCAATTATCACTTTATGAAAGGCATTCCTCAACCACCTTATACTAAATCCTCAACTCATCCTAAATCAGGCTGTGTGTGTGTTTGTGTGTTGTGTGTGTGTGTGTTTTCCTATCATACAACTTCCCTAACATATTGTATTCCTAAAGGTGTGTGCTGTCTGAACCTGGCTCCTTTGAACCTACAGTGTTCTTCTCAGCAGGTGGAAAGTACATATACATTTAGATAGATTAATATAGTATAAAAAGAAAACATAAGCATTTAGATAGCTTTCTTTCTGTGTAAGTATGATTTTCAGGAAATGCATAGAACATTTTTCCATGAAATATGTTTTTGTATGTTTACCTCAACTACATAAAGTATTTGAACATGACCAAAAAAGGCTATCAAATTCCATTATGAAAATGTTACTGGTCTAGCTAGACTTTGTCCCCTATATCAGTAAGTTCATTTTTGTTTATAACTAGCAAAATTCAGGATTGTCTCTAATATATTTGTATACTGTTGATAGGGAAATGCAATAGCTATTACTATGAAAAATGGAAAATTAATGATTTATGGCAGTGCTTTTTATTTTTCCTTTCATGGTAGGGAGAAAAATTAAGGGTCTATGAGTTTTGGTTTTTTTTTTTTCACTTTTTTCTTTAATTTTGTACCTAGATTTTGGAGTCAGGGTAAAAAGAATGGGATAGTTACTCATGAAAATTAGCTTCTAAATGCTATACCATAAATGATTATTTTATTTTCAAAACACATAAACACTATTTATCTTCCAAATGTTTTCTGTACAATTTATGTCATAACCAATTATCCTTTTCTTATCAACATGCTTTAGTGAGCATTTATTTTTAAAAGATCAAAAATGATTTAGAGGGATTAATGTTGCATGAGCCTGGCTAGAGATTTCTTATAGTAGTTATGTCTTGAACTCTCTAAAGTGGATTAGCTACATTTCCTTCTAAAAACTAAGTGTGATTTAAGATTTAAAATTGACTACACTTTTATTAATCTTTTAATAGGCATATTATACATATTTTTGAATGTTTGCATGTGTAAATTCACCTTGATTTATTTTGTCTGAAAATATGGAATGACTAGAATTGTTGAAAGTTGAGTTAGCTATAATAATATGTTCTTTAAAATTATGTCATCAGTAGATTTCTTCTTTCATGTGTATTGAAACTAATTTCACTTAATGATTCATCATGGATTTTTTAAAAAGTATATGATGTATGTAAGTAAGAATATGTGATTGTGTTTGTAATGTCCTTAGTGCTGGAGAGAGAGTAATGAATTGCTAGAAAGAAATGTTAAAAAAAAATGAATAAAGAAAAAGAAGGAATTAACAAAAAGTAGTGATAACAGAAAAAGATGATGGAAGGAAAGGAGGGGGAGGAAGGAGAGAGGAAGGGAGAAATGAAAAAAAAAAAACAGGAACAAAAATGGGAAAGAAGTAAACAGGGAAAGCCAAGCTGTAATGGAGCTTCATTTTAGAGTCATTTGATAAAACCGTGATTAAATAAAATAAAATTTTGGTATGTGAAATTTGCCATAAGGGAAAAAAAGTATAATTTCAGAGTTTAATAGAGTTGTGGTGGGCTAATTTTAGATAATGCTTACTTGGTAGCTCAGTTGGTAAAGAATCCACTTGCAATGCAGGAGACCCAGGTTCCATCTCTGGGTCAGGAAGAGCCCCTGGAGGATGAAATGGCAACCTATTCCAGTATTGGATTAAAACTCAACATTCAGAAAACTAAGATCATGGCACCTAGTCCTATCCCTTCTTGGCAAATAGATTGGGAAACAATGGTAACAATGACAGACTTTAATTTTGGCGGCTCCAAAATCGCTACAGATGGTGACTGCAAAAATGAAATTAAAAGATGCTTCTCCTTGGAAGAAAAGCTATGACCAACCTAGACAGCATATTAAAAAGCAGAGACATTATTTTGCCAACAAAGGTCAATCTAGTCAAAGCTATGGTTTTCCCAGTAGTCATGAATGGATGTGAGAGTTGGACCATAAAGAAAGCTGAGTGTCGAAAAACTGATGCTTTTGAACTCTGGTGTTGAAAAAGACTCTTGATAGTCCCTTGGACTGTCTATCCTAAAGGAAATAAGTCCTGAATATTCATTGGAAGGACTGCTGATGAAGCTGAAACTCAAATACTTTGGCCACCTGTTGCGTAGAACTAACTCATTGGAAAAGATCCTGATGCTGGGAAAGATTGAAGGCGGGAGGAGAAGGTGATGTCAGAGGATGAGATGGTTGGATGGCATCACTGATACGATGGACATGAGAGTGACTAGGCTCCAGGAGTTGATGATGGACAGGGAGGCCTAGAGTGCTGCAGTCCCTGGGGTCTCAAAGAGTTGGACACAACTGAGTGACTGAACTGAACTGAAGTGACTCCAGTTCTTTCCTGGAAAAATCCCATGGACAGAGGACCCTATGAGACTACAGTCTATGGGGTTGCAGAGTCAGACACAACTTCCCGACTAAATCACCCCATTATTTAGGAAGGTCTAGCTCAGATGTTGACTCAGTGGGCATGAATTTTAGCAAACTCCAAGAGATAGTAGAAGACAGAGGAGCCTGGTGTGCTACAGTCCTTGGGGTTACGCAGAGTGAGACACAACGTAGCAAACACACAACAGAAAAATCCCCAAAATTAGTTAATTAGTTAAATTATATATATATATATATATTTTGGAAAGAGAAACCAGAATCAAGTGACAGTGAACCATGGAGATCTGAGAAAAGATAGCTACCTGAAGAGGACAAAACAAGAGTCAAATTCTTGGGTAGGAACAAACTTTTGATGATCTGGGAATAAGACGAAGTGCTAGTATTGTACCCAGGAAGGAGGGGAGAAAGAAGCATTATGGGAGGAAGTTTCAGAAAGGTGAGAAGGGAATTCTTCATTTATATTTTTGTCGTCTACCATATAAAGTTGGATTTTATTCTAAATGTGTGTCAAGGCATTTGAAGTTTTAAGCAGGGGAGTAATACAACTATTTCTCTAACAGTTGTACTTAGAACAACTTGGCTGTTAGGAGCAAACTGAAGCAAGAAATGAAATATAGTATTTTAAGAGTCAGGTGAGAGACTTTGGTAGATAATGTCAGAGAGGTAAATATGGTGATTATGAGATGTGGTCAGATTTGAGATACATTTTAAAATTGGAAAGGATGAGGTTTGCAGGTAAACTGAATGAATAGTGGAGAGAATTTTGGCCCAAATAATTAGAAAGCTCATGATATCAAATAAAGGAGATGGGGTGGAGAAGATTTGGGGAAAAAAAATTAAGTGGTCTGTTTTCTACATGACATTTATCACACCAATTAGACAACCACATTGAGCATCTAAAGGAAGCATTTGTATCATTAGGAAATGATGCTCAAAAAAGAAGCCACAAATTGTGTAAAACAAAGGACACAGTTAAATATAAATACATAATCATTAGCAGAGAGATCAAGTAAACAGGAAAGAGAATAGAGACAATCCTGGGATATTACGGCATTTAGAAAATTAGCACATGACGAGGGGCCAGCAAAGCAGCTGAGAATAATCATTTAAAAAGACTAGTTTATTAATTACATAATTATCACAGGTACAATGTAGATTACAAGTATATACAGATATTTGCAGGCTTATTGTTTGGATGAGTAGTTTAGTTCAGTTCAGTCACTCATTAATGTCCGAAATTTTGCAGTCCCATGGATTGCAGCATGCCAGTCCTCCCTGTCCATCACCAACTCCTGGAGTTTACTCAAAGTTGGATGAATAGAGGGGATGTTCAATCTACAAATATTTATTGATTAAAATCAAAGATGAAATAATTCATTTTTGAAAGAAAATTATGGTTGCTTTGACTAATTCTTAATAAATGTTTAATTAAAATATATTTCTATTTGCACTTTAAATATCTCATATGTATATACACATAGTTACTTGTGTATGCCAACAAAGATCTGTATAGTCAAAGCTATCTTTTTTCCAGTAGTCATGAATGGATGTGAGAGTTGGACTACAAAGAAAGTTCAGTTCATTTCATTTCAGTCGCTCAGTCGTGTCCGACTCCTTGTGACCCCATGAGTCACAGCACGCCAGGCCTCCCTGTCCATCACCAACTCCCGGAGTTCACTCAAACTCATGTCCATCAAATCGGTGATGCCACTCAGCCAATTCATTCTCTGTCATCCCCTTCTCCTCCCGCCCCCTATCTCCCCCAGCATCAGAGTCTTTTCCAGTGAGTCAACTCGTTGCATGAGGTGGCCAAAGTATTGGAGTTTCAGCTTTAGCATCAGTCCTTCCAATGAACACCCAGGATTGATCTCCTCTAGAATGGACTGGTTGGATCTCCTTGCAGTCCAAGGGACTCTCAAGAGTCTTCTCCAACACCACAGTTCAAAAGCATCAGTTTTTCGGCGATCAACTTTCTTCACAGTCCAACTCTCACATCCATACATGACCACTGTAAAAACCATAGCCTTGACTAGATGGACCTTGGTTGGCAAAGTAATGTCCCTGCTCTTTAATATGCTGTCTAGGTTGATCATAACTTTCCTTCCAAGGAGTAAGTGTCTTTTAATTTCATGGCTGCAATCAGCATCCGCAGTGATTTTGGAGCCCAAAAAATAAAGTCTGACACTGTTTCCACTGTTTCCCCATCTATTTCCCATGAAGTGATGGGACCAGATGCCATGATCTTTGTTTTCTGAATGTTGAGCTTCAAGCCAACCTTTTCACTCTCCTCTTTCACTTTCATTAAGAGGCTTTTTAGTTCCTCTTCACTTTCTGCCAGAAAGAAAAACTGAGCGCTAAAGAATTGATGCTTTTGAACTATGGTGTTGGAGAAGACTCTTGAGAATCTCTTGGACTGCAAGAAGATCCAACCAATCCATCCTAAAGGAGATCAGTCCTGAATATTCATTGGAAGGACTTATGCTGAAGCTGAAACTCCAGTACTTTGGCCATCTGATGTGAAGAACTGACTCTTTAGAAAAGACCCTGACACTGGGAAAGACTGAAGGCAGGAAGAGAAGGGGATGACAGGATGATGGCATCAACAAGTTGATGGACATGAGTTTAAGCAAGCTCCAGGAGTTGGTTATAGACAGCGAAGTCTTGCCTGCTGCAGTCCATGGGGTCACAAAATGTCTGACAAGACTGAGTGACTGAACAACAACCTGTGTATGCATTCAGGCCAAAAAGCAATGATCAAATTTTATAGAAACTGAAAAATAGAAATAATTTTTCATCTTGCAAAAGTTTATTAAAAACTAGAACCCAGTTCCTCTAATTATTTACACTTTATATTGTATGCAAGGGAAATATGTTATAAGTATTGAACAAATATTGATATTCTATTATTAACTAAAGGGCACAGTTTATTCAGATTTTCTTGGTTTTACCAGATGTCTTTCTTTTGTCCCAGAATCTTAACCAGGATGTCATATAACATTTCATAACCATGTCTCTTTAGAATTCTCTGGGCCATAACATCTTCCCAGCATTTCCTTGTTTTAATGCCTTTGTCAGGGGTATGGTTCAGGTATTTTGGAGAGTTTCCCTCGATTTAAATTTTTCTTTTATTTTGTTTTTTGCTTATCACTAGACTGGGTTATGGGTTTTAAGGCAGAAGATCACAGAGGTAAAGTGTTCTTTTCATCTCATCACACATCTCATACACTATCAATATAAATTTGCATTGTTGATGCTGATCTTGATCATCTGGCTGAAGTAAAAATATTGCAAATATATTTTTACAAGAAAGAAATTATTACTTGAGGGAAGAAGAAATAAAAAATAAAGGTAAAGAAATAAAATTCAGTTTAATTTCTCTGATTAGTTAAGTGGTAATAATTTAATATTATAAAAGTTATCTGGTTAGTAAAAACCTAACATAACATCTACCAATTCAACTGAAATTTAAAAGAGAATAAGATACAGAAAGGAAACTTATGTAAACAAGCTTATTTTTAAGATTCTTGAAAACAATATACAAAGGATTTGAGGATGTGCACTAATATCATAAACTGTCAAAAATTCAACTAACATTTTACCATGAAATTGACAAATGTTTATTGACCAACATAATGGGTTTGAACTTGTGCATATAGTCCCAAGCTAATGATATGCATCTTCCCATTTGACTTTTGAAAAGATATTCTGTAAGACTTACAATAGCTTAGGGAAAAATAAATGGAAATAAATCAATTTCAGTTTACAGGCATTATTAGGACTTCTTGACATTTTGCTTAAATTTTACTTTCATTGTTCCATAAGCTCTAACAAAGAAATATAAAAATATAGATGTACACTTTTTAGTACATGTTTATATATTTCCACAATGACCCCAGGAAACTGAGATTCTAAGAGATTAACATGGAATACCAAAATATCACAATGAGGGTTTTAAAAAAGATTACTCACAATCTGGAAAAAAAAAATACACCCATATACATTCTAACAAACTCTCCTTTGTTTTTCCTATGGGATAAATTGATTCTCATAAGAAGTTTTATAAAAGCTCATATGAAAGAAAATGAAAGTCGCTCAGTCATGTCTGATTCTCTAGGCCATAATACTGGAGTGGGTAGCCTTTCCCTTCACCAGGGGATCTTCCCAACCCAGGGATTGAACCCTGGTCACTCACACTGCTGCTGGATTCTTTACCAGCTGAGCCACAAGGGAAGCCCAAGAATATTAGACTGGGTAGCCTGTCCCTTCCCTAGTGAATCTTCCCAACGCAGGAATCGAACTGGGGTCTCCTGCATTGCAGGTGGATCCTTTACCTACTGAGCCAAAAGGAACACCAAAAAGTCACATAATTATTGCCAAAATTTTTACTGAAATTCCTATTATCTTGAATTTATATTTTAATTGGGCATGTTCATATACTCAATAGTCATATAAAAATGAGATCAGTCATCTCAGTTCAGTCACTCAGTCGTATCCGACTCTTTGCGACCCTATGGACTGCAGCAGGCCAGGCTTACCTGTCCATCACCAACTCCCGGAGCCTAGTCAAACTGATGTCCATTGAGTCGGTGATGCCATCCAACCAGCTCATCCTCTGACATCGCCTTCTCCTCCTGCCTTCTTTCCCAGAATCAGGGTCTTTTACAATGAGTCAGTTCTTCTCATCGGTTGGCCAAAGTGTTGGAGTTTCAGCTTTAGCATCAGTCCTTCCAATGAATATTCAGGACTTATTTCCTTTAGGATGGACTGGTTGGATCTCCTTACAGTCCAAGGGACTCTCAAGAGTCTTCTCCAACACCACAGTTCAAAAGCATGAAGTCTTCAGCACTCAGCTTTCTTTATAGTCCAACTCTCACATCCATATATTACTACTGGAAAAGCCATAGCTTTGACTAGATGGACCTTTGCTGGCAAAGTGAAACCAGGATAATGAGATAAAAATGAGACCAGGAAAATGTAATTATTTTCTGGTTAGCAATTAATCTTTTAATTGGTCATATCTTCTTACAGTATTACCTCAAATTGCTTCAGTTTTGTATATTTTGGGAGAAATATTTACATCTAAAAAGAAAAAAAAAACATAAAGTTAGCTTTCATTCATAAATAAATTATTTTCTAAGAATAAACCAATCAGAAATTTATTCCTATTTACAATTTTGGGAGATATAACGTTAGTGTAAGTCTTCTTATTCTTAAAAATAGAATTTTAAAATATGTTTATAAACTACTATTACCTGAAGTAACATTTTAAATGATTCATTCATTTTGAAAAATGTTTAGTATAATCAGATTTTTGCATATGCTTATTTATATACAATTTTTATTTCAAGTTTTGAAACACTGTATGCCTTTTTATATGCAAAAATTATTTCCCTAAAGACTTCTGGTCTCTCATTTGAGCAACTGTGTAGAGGAAATAACTGGCCCTTGGTGTAAAATAGAATCTGTTTATTGTGAGTTAAATAATTTTATGATTAGATGCAGGTTTGTCTACAAAAATAACATTATTATGCAGCTGAAATACATGTTCACAAATTATGATGTTTTCATTTTAGAGTGTAATATACTAAATTAAATAACTATTAGAGATAGCTGAAACTCCAATACTTTGGCCACCTGATGAGAAGGGCTGACTCATTATTTCTATTTCTCCTTGAATTTATATTCATGTATATCCAATGGACAGAGGAGCCTGTCAGGCTGTAGTCCATGGGGTCACAAAAAGTCAAACATGACTTTGTGACTAAACAACAAGGGCTGATGCTGAAGCTCCAATACTTTGGCCACCAAATGTGAAGAACTGACTCATTGGAAAAGACTCTGATACTGGGAAAGAGTGAAGGCAGGAGGAGAAGGGGACGACAGAGGATGACATGATTGGATGGCATCACCAACTCGATGGACATGAGTTTGAGCAAGCTCTGGGAGTTGGTGATGGATGTGGAAGCCTGGCGTGCTGCAGTCCATTGGGTTACAAAAAGTTGGACAAGACTGAGTGACTGGACTGAACTGAGTGTGAGATATCAGCAGAATATAGCTTGTTTATTTCATTTTTCATCAATGAAATTGTTGATATTTTAAAACAATTATTTTCTACTGAGAACTGCCATGTGTAAATATTTGAAGATAGGTAGGGGTAGATATTTTACATTTTTTGTATACTTAATCAGGCACACCCTTTTGACAGTCTTCTTTCTACAATGAATTTTTCAGTCTATACTAAATACCAAGTACTGCACAGCACAGATACAACTTATTCTCCCAAAGTTATAAAATGATTATAATAAAAAATAATCAAAAATAGAAAAATGCAAAAGTTTTGCATTTGACGATAGAGACTATTTTGTGTAAATTATCTGAGAAAAGGCAAATCAACAGACCTAAACCTGGGTACAGACACAAATTCAGTAGAGTTGACACACTGTTTATAAGGTGGGATGAGTAATGGCAAGAAATGAAGGTAGAAAGAGTCCAGGTGACAGGAAGCTAGAAACCTTGTTGAGGTGTTTGAACAATATATGGAGAGTGATGGGGAGAGTGAAGTGAAGAAGGTGTGAAGGTTAAGAAGACCAGGTTTCATGTAGTTATGTCAAAGGTTTTGGTCAGTATCTGAAGGTCAGATATAAACAAGGAAGATTTCAACACAACAGTGCCTGAGGTTTAGTTGTATTTAAAAAAATAATCTAATTATACTGGAGAAAATAAAATGAGGAAGATATCTAGACTAAAATTTGCTACAGCAGTGCAGGTGAGAAATGATAATAGCTTAGAAAGAGGGGGGATATTGAGATAGAAAGACATTTACAAATTTGAAATGTATCTAAGTAGGAGGATAGATCCTGTATAGAGGGAGAGGCTGTTTGTAGGAAGAGGAGTCAAATGGTAATTTACAGATTTCTGGATTGAACAACTGGGTGGAGAGTGTTACTGAGTTTGGAGATTTAGTGAGTGAGTGAGTGTTAGTCGCTCAGTCATGTCCGACTTTTTGCGACCCCATGGACTGCAGCCCACCAGGCTCCTCTGTCCATGAGATTTTCCAGGCAAGGATATTGGAGTGGGTTGCCATTTCCTTCTCCAGGGGATCCTCTCGACCCAGGGATTGAAACTGGGTCTTCTGCACTGCAGGCAGATTCTTTACCAACTTAGCTACAAGGGATTGATTAGTAGGAAGAAAATAGTGAGTTTGATTTTAAATCAACAGTTTTATACATTTTGAATTGTAGATATGACAAAATTGAATTTGGCTTGAGCCCTGTGCTCTTGGAAAAGAGCAATGATGAAGAGGTCTTCCTGCAAGGAACTACCCTTCCCCCATGCTTTAGATATGACTCACGAATATCCCCTTAGTTACCTATGAAGAAGTCAGATACATGTTGTCCTGCTGTGCTTCAGACATGATGAGCTGAACTCTTTGGTCCCCACTGGTCAATTGGAATAAAATGCCTGTTTAAAAAAATTGAAAATTTCAGATATATTTCCCTTTTTTCAGGGCCCTGTACTTTGACACATCCTCACCTTAAGCCAGCATCAAGGCCTTTCTTATAGACACTTCTAAGAAGAGACTGACTTCAGGTTCAAACATTCTGTGGTCTACTGTCACATCATGTCACCTTCACTCATCCCACTTCCCAATACTTGGTTACCTCTAGTTCGGTTTACTTCTCCCAAAAAAAGAAAAGCACTTTTCTGCCTAACCATTAAAATGCTTGTGGATATCATGCCCTGTTTTCCTATTAAAACAGCTCCCTTCATCCTGGTCTCTGCTTCCCTTTTCCCCTCACCTCTTTCCCATACTCGCTTCTTTCACAGGAACAAACAAAAGTTGAGAGACAAAACTCACATTCAGGAATCAAGGTAGACTTTTGCTTAACAGATTAAATTGGACATAGACTTTTTAAGTTCATTTAGAATTTTAGAAGAAGATGAAAGAAGACATTATTCCTCCATTTGCCCTTATCATAAAATACTTTAATCTTTTAATTTATTTGAATTTTTATACATGCTGCATGAAATGGTCTATTGCTACATAAATTGACCTTTGAAATCTTCTCATTTATCACTGTCATCTTCTGTCATCACTTCAGTTCAATCACTCAGTCATATCCGACTCCTGGCGACACCATGGACTGCACCACACCAGGATTCCCTTAGTTCAGTTTAGTTCCATTCTGTTGTTCAGTCATGTCCGTCTCTTTGTGACCCCATGAATCACAGCACGCCAGGACTCCCTGTCCATCACCAACTCCCAGAGTTCACTCAGACTCATGTCCATCAAGTCAGTGATGCCATCCAGCCATCTCATTCTCTGTCGTCCCCTTCTCCTCCCGCCCCCAATCCCTCTCAGCATCAATCTTTTCCATTGAGTCAACTCTTCGCATGAGGTGGCCAGAGTATTGGAGTTTCAGCTTTAGCATCAGTCCTTCCAATGAACACCCAGGATTGATCCCCGTTAGAATGGACTGGTTGGATCTCCTCGCAGTCCAAGGGACTCTCAAGAGTCTTCTCTAGCACCACAGTTCAAAAGCATCAAGTCTTCGGCGATCAGCTTTCTTCACAGTCCAACTCTCACATCCATACATGACCACGGGAAAAACCATAGCCTTGACTAGACGGACCTTGGTTGGCAAAGTAATGTCTCTGCTTTTTAATATGCTATCTAGGTTGGTCATAACTTTCCTTCCAAGGGGCAAGCATCTTTTAATTTCATGGCTGAAATCAGCATCCACAGTGATTTTGGAGCCCCCCAAAGTAAAGTCTGACACAGTTTCCACTGTTTCCCCATCTATTTCCCATGAAGCGATGGGACCAGATGCCATGATCTAGTTTTCTAAATGTTGAGCTTCAAGCCAACTTTTTACTCTCCTCTTTCACTTTCATCAAGAGGCTTTTTAGTTCCTCTTCACTTTCTGCCATAAGGGTGGTGTTATCTGCATATCTGAGGTTATTGATATTTCTCCCGACAATCTTGATTCCAGCCTGTGCTTCTTCCAGCCCAATGTTCCTCATGATGTACTCTGCATATAAGTTAAATAAGCAGGGTGACAATATACAACCTTGACGTACTCCTTTTCCTATTTGGAACCAGTCTGTTGTTCCATGTCATGTCAAGTTCTAACCGTTGCTTCCTGACCTGCATACCTTTCCATCACCAAATCCTGGAGTTTACACAAACTTGCATCCATTGATTCGGTGATGGCATCTAAACGTCTCATCCTCTGTTGTCCCCTTCTCCTCCTGTCTTCAATCCTTCCCCGTATCAGGGTCTTTTCCGATGAGTAAGTTCTTCACATCAGTTGGCCATATTACTGGAAATGACCTCAGCATCAGTCCTTCCAATGAATATTCAAGACTGACTTCCTTTAGAATTGACTGGTTGGATCTCCTTGCTGTCCAAGGGACTCTCAAGTGTCTTCTCCAACACCACAGTTCAAAAACATCAATTCTTTGGCACCTAGCTTTCTTTGTAATACAACTCTCACATCCATACATGACCACTGGAAAAACCATAGCTAGGGCTAGACAGATCTTTGTTGGTAAGGTAATATCTCTGCTTTTTAATATGCTATCTAGGTTGGTCATAACTTTTCTTCCAAGGAGTAAGCGTCTTTTAATTTCATGCCTGCAATCACCATCTACAGTGATTTTGGAACCGCCCCAAATAAAATCTGTCACTGTTTCCATTGTTTCCCCATCTATTTGCCATGAAGTGATGGAACCAGATGTCATGATCTTGATTTCCTGAATGTTGAATTTTAAGCCAACTTTTTCACTCTTCTCTTTCACTTTCATCAAGAGGCTCTGTAGTTCTTCTTCGCTTTTTGCCATAAGGGTGGTGTCATCTGCATATCTGAGGTTATTGATATTTCTCCCAGCAATCTTGATTCCAGCTTGTGCCTTCATTCAGTCTAGCATTACTCATGATGTACTCTGCATATAAGATAAACAATCAGGGTGACTATTACAGCCTTGATGTACTCCTTTCCAATTTGGAACCAGTCTGTTGTTCCAGGTCAAGTTCTAACTGTTACTTCGTGACCTCTATACAGATTTCTCAGGAGGAAGGTTGGGTGGTCTGGTATTCCCACCTCTTGAAGAATTTTCCACAGTTTGTTGTGATCCACACAGTCAAAGACTTTGGTATGGTCAACACAGCAGAAGTAGATGATTTTATGGAACTCTCTTGATTTTTTGATGATCCAACAGATGTTGGCAATTTGAGCTCTGGTTCCTTGGCCTTTTCTAAATCCAACTTAAACATCTGGAAGTTCACGGTTCATGTACTGTTGAAGCCTGGGTTGGAGAATTTTAAGCATTACTTTGCTAGCGTGTGAGATAAGTGCAGTTGTGCAGTAGTTTGAACATTCTTTGGCATTGCCTTTCTTTGGGATTGGAATGAAAACTGATCTTTTCCAGTCCTGTGGCCCCTGCTGAGCTTTCCAAATTTGCTGGCATATTGAGTGCAGCAATTTCACAACATCATCTTAGGATTTGAAATAACTCACCTGGAATTCCATCACCTCCACTAGCTTTCTTCATAGTGATACTTACTAAGGCCCACTTCACTTTGCATTCCAAGATATCTGGCTCTAGCTGAGTGATCACACCACTATGATTATCTGGGTCGTGAAGATCTTTTTTGTACAGTTCTGTGTATTCTTGTCACCTCTTCTTAATATCTTCTGCTTCTATTATTTCCATACCATTTCCGTCCTTTATTGTGCCCATCTTTGCATGAAATGTACCCTCGGTATCTCTAGTTTTCTTGAAGAGATCTCTAGTCTAGCCCAGTCTATTGTTTTCCTCTATTTCTTTGCACTGATCACTGAGGAAGGCTTTTTTTTTTTTATCTCTCCTTGCTATTCCTTGGAACTCTGCATTCCAATGGGTATATCTTTCTTTTTCTCCTTTTCCTCTAGCTTTTCTTCTTCTCTTAGATATTTGTAAGCCCTCCTGAGATGATCATTTTGCCTTTTTGCATTTCTTTTTCTTGGTGGTCCTCTTAATCCCTGTCTCCTGTACATTGTCATGAACCTCCGTCCATAGATTTTCAGGTACTCTGTCTATCAGATCTAATCCCTTGAATCTATTTGTCACTTCCACTATATAATCATAGGGGATTTGATTTAGGTCATACCTGAATGGTCTAGTGGTTTTCCCTAGTTTCTTCAATTTAAGTCTGAATTTGCAATAAGGAGTTCATGATCTGAGCCACAGTCAGTTCCTGGTCTTGTTTTTGCTGACTGTATAGAGCTTCTCTATCGTTGGCTGCAAAGAATATACTCAGTCTGCTTTTGGTATTGACCATCTCATGATGTCCAAGTGTAGAATCATCTCTTGTGTTGTTGGAAGAGGGTGTTTGCTGTGACCAGTGCATTCTCTTGGAAAAACTCTTTTAGCCTTTGCCCTGCTTCCTTTTGTACCCCAAGGCCAAAGTTTCCTGTTATTCCGGGTATTTTTTGATTTCCTACTTTTACATTTCAGTCCCCTGTAATGAAAAGGACGTCTTTTGTGTGTATTAGTTCTGGAAGGTTTTGTATGTCTTCATAGAACCGTACAGCCTCAGCTTTTTAGCATTAGTGGTTTGGTCATAGAATTGGATTACTGTGATGTTGAATGGTTTGCATCGGAAATGAACAGAGACCATTCTGTTGTTTTGGATATTCCATCCATGTACTGCATTTCAGACTCTTTTGTTGACTATGATGGCTACTCCATTTCTTCTAAGGGGTTCCTGCCCACTGTATTAGATATAATGGTCATCAGAGTTAAATCCACCCATTCCAGTCCATTTTAGCTCACTGATTCCTAAAATGTCCATATTAACTGTTGCCATCTCCTGTTTGACTACTTCCAATTTGCCTTGATTCATGGACCTAACATTCCAGGTTCCTATGCTATATTGCTCTTTAGAGCATCAAATTTGCTTTATCACCAGTCACATCTGCAACTGGGTGTTTTTGTTTTTGCTTTCCTTTGGCTCTGTCTCTTCATTCCTTCGGGATTTATTTCTCCACTGATCTCCAGTAGCATATTTGGTACCTGCCGACCTGGGGAGTTTATCTTTCAGTGTCCTGTCTTTTTGTCTTTTCATACTGCTCATGGGGTTCTCAAGGCAAGAATACTGAAGTGGTTTGCCATTCCCATCTCCAGTGGCCCACTTTTTGCCAGAACTCTCCACCGTGACCTGTCCTTCTTGGGTGGCCCAACAGGGCATGACTCATAGTTTCGCTGAGTTAGACATGGCTGTGTTCCATGTGATGAGACTGGTTAGTTTTCTGTGACTGTGGTTTTCAGTCTGTCTGTCCTCTGATGGAGAAGGATAAGAGGCTTATGGAAGCTTTCTGATGGGAGAGACTGACTGAGGGGGAAACTGGGTTTGTTCTGATGGGTGGGGCCATGCTCAGTAAATCTTTAATCCAATTTTCTGTTGAAGGGCAGGGCTGTGTTCTGTCCCTGTTATTTGACCTGAGGCCAAACTATGGTGGAGGTAATGAAGATAATGATGACCTCCTTCAAATGGTCCTGTGCAGGCATTGCTACACTCAGTGCCCCCAACCCTGCAGCAGGTCACCGCCAACCTACGCCTCCATCGAGATTCCTGGACACGCACAGGCAAGTCTGGGTCAGTCCCTTGTGGGGTTATGGCTCCTTTCTCCTGTGGGTCCTGGTGCACACATGGTTCTGTTTGTGTCCTCCAAAAGTCCATTTCCCCAGTCCTGTGTAAGTTCTGGCAGCTCTATGCTGGGGTTAATGGTGACCTTCTCCGAGAGGGCTTATGTCACACCCAGGTCTACCGCATGCAGAGTCCTTGCCCCTGCACAGTCCACTGCTCACCCGTACCTCCTCAGGAGACACTCAGGTACTGTTCTGTCTCAGTCTCTGTTGGGTGTCTGGGTCTTGGTGCGCACAAGGTATGTTTGAGCCCTCTGAGCGTCTCTGGTGGGTATGTGGTTTGATTCCAAATGCGATTTCGCCCCTCCTACCATCTTTCTGGGGCTTCTCCTTTGCCTTTGTACATGGGATATCTCCTCACAGTAGCTGCAGTGCAGTGAAGATGACACTTTCATCATCTCCCATTAATATAATATTTGTTTATATTTATTAACTATAATGTATATCTATTTTGTATTTATATAGTTTAGATAATCTTAGTACTTTAAAAGTCCACAAAATTATTTTACACATATAAATTATTAGTTGGAAATATAATTATTTTCCAATGTACATCATAATATGCTCCAAGCATAGATTTATCTAAAGAACTCTGAGTAGGTATGTGTTCTCACAAACCCCCAGATAAAACCAAGAAACAGTCTCTAACATGTAATACTTGTAAGGATGCATGGAATACAATTATTGCCAGAAGAAAATTCTGAATTAAAGTAACTCTTTGATGCAAAAATTGTTTAGTGTATAATCTGAATACTTATCAAAATTTGTAATATATAACAGTGTATGTAAAGATACTTGATTTTAAAGGATACAGAGTTCTTTTTTCCTTTTCCCCATCATTTTGTAAGTTAGAAAGACATTTGTTGTATTTCAAATCCTAAAATAGCATTAATACTATATAATAGATATTTTTTAAGATTTTAAGATAAAGAATGGGATTATGTTAAATGGTTGTAATGCTCTGTGACCTCATCCTCTAGAGCATGAAGAGACTGAAGTACCATTAAAAAGCCCACATAACCTTGATTTCAGGGAATCTTCTGAGTATCAGAACTGCTTCATTAGGCAAACTGATTGTCATTGCTCTGGGGTGATACAGAATAAGAATTTACTCTTTGTCCTTTTTAGTTGCAAAATTCAGTAAAATTATCCTGAAGAGAGAAACAAGGTTAAAAAACCAAAAGTAATTATGTCAAATGCCTTCTTCCTAAGTATGACAATGGGATACATCTATGAATTATCCATGTAACTTTAGCTGGCCAATAAATGTAATACAGTTGTCGAATCTAGTCAGAAAATAATGAAAACCATGCTGTTTTTGACAAAGTCCATTGGTGGTGTGGATGCAAGTGACAGAGAATGTGACTAGGTTTATTTATAATGCGAATATTTTATTTTTGTTTTTATTTTTATTTTTTGTTTATTATTATTATTATTTATATTGGAGGCTAATTACTTTACAATAACAAATTGGTTAGTTTTGCCATATACTGACATGAATCCGCCCCGGGTGTACTTGTGTTCCCCTTCTTGAACCCCCCTCCCACCTCCCTCCTCCCCATATCCTCCCTCCAGGTCATCCTCGTGCACCAGCCCCGAGCATCCTGTATCATGCGTCGAACCTGGACTGGTGATTCATTTCACATATGATAATATACATGCTTCAGTGCCATTCTCCCAAATCATCCCACCTTCACCCTCTCCCACAGAGTCCCAAAGACTGTTCTATACACCTATGTCTCTTTTGCTATCTCGTATACAGGGTTAAGGTTACTATGTTTCTAAATTCCATATATATGCGTTAGTATACTGTATTGATGTTTTTCTTTCTGGCTTACTTCACTCTGTATAATAGGCTCCAATTTCATCCACCTCATTAGAACTGATTCAAATGCATTCTTTTTGATGGCTGAAAAATACTCCATTGTGTATATGTACCAAAGCTTTCTTATCCATTCATCTGCAGATGGACATCTAGGTTGCTTCCATGTCCTCGCTATTATAAACGGTGTTGCAATGAACATTGGAGTACATGTATCTCTTTCACTTCTGGTTTCCTCGGTGTGTATGCCCAGGAGTGTGATTGCTGGATCATATGGCAGTTCTATTTCCAGTTTTTTGAGGAATCTCCACACTGTTCTCCATAGTGGCTGTACTAGTTTGCATTCCCACCAACAGTGTAAGAGGGTTCCCTTCTCTCCACACCCTCTCCAGCATTTATTGCTTGTAGACTTTTGGATAGCAGCCATTCTGACTGGTGCAAAATGGTATCTCATTGTGGTTTTGATTTGCATTTCTCTGATGATGAGGGATGTTGAGCATTTTTTCATGTGTTTGTTAGCCATCTTTATGTCTTCTTTGGAGAAATGTCTGTTTAGTTCTTTAGCCCATTTTTTGATTGGGTCATTTATTTTTCTGGAATTGAGCTGCAGGAGCTGCTTGTATATTTTGGAGATTAATTCTTTGTCTGTTGTTTCATTTGCTATTAATTTCTCCCATTCTGAAGGCTGTCTTTTCACCTTGCTTATAGTTTCCTTTCAGAGAAGGCAATGGCAAGCTACTCCAGTACTCTTGCCTAGAAAATCCCATGGATGGAGGAGCCTGGTAGGCTGCAGTCTGTGGGGTCGCTAAGGGTCGGACACGACTGAGCGACTTCACTTTCAATTTTCACTTTCACACATTGGAGAAGGAAATGGCAACCCACTCCAGTGTTCTTGCCTGGAGAATCCCAGGGATGGGGGAGCCTGGTGGGCTTCCATCTATGGGGTCACACTGAGTCGGACACGACTGAAGTGACTTAGCAGCAGCAGCATAGTTTCCTTTGCTGTGAAGAAGCTTTTGATTTTAATTAGGTCCCATTTGTTTATTTTTGCTTTTATTTCCAATATTCTGGGAGGTGGGTCTTGGAGGATCCTGCTGTGATTTATGTCGGAAAATGTTTTGCCTATGTTCTCCTCTAGAAGTTTTATAGTTTCTGGTCTTACATTTAGCTCTCTAATCCATTTTGAGTTCATTTTTGTGTATGGTATTAGGAAGTGTTCAAATTCTGAATAAATTATAATTTCAAGTATTAGATTTCATTCCCTCATATTTGAGTCACATTTGATATATGTCAAGTCTGATACTTCTAAGAGAATATAGTTTCAACATCTTAGAAATGAAACATTCTGTTAGGGTCATACATGTTTTGTTACATCATCTTGAAGAATGTCAAGTAATATCAAGATTACTTGATAATCTTCCTTGTTCTGAAATCTGTTTTGTCTGAAAATGTTACAGCTATTCCCCCTTCATTTTTAAATTTGCTCCATTTTTTTTTTTATTCGGAATCTATTAGAGTGTTTATATTTAAGATGGGTATTAGGTAGAAAAAATACAGTTAGGTCCTCTCTCTCTCTCTTTTAATCCACTCTGACAATCCCTCTATTTTAAAATAATTGGTATGTTTAGAAAATTCAGATTTCTGTATATTCCCCTATTGTTTATTTTTCCCCTGAAAGGTCAATAAGCCAAATGGACCTGGGGGCTACCAAGGAAGTTTTAGGCTTTAAGTAGAACATTAGAAATCATTAGACATCTAGGTTTTCCCCCTTCCCCTTTGGTGGCCACAAGTTAAAATCAGTCGTTTTCTAGGGATTCCTAGAGTTAAACGTAGAGTATTCCCAATTTAGTTGCACATAATCCATGAGTTTCTGTATGAAATTTCAAAAAATGTGATCAAGTAAATGATATATGGGTTTCCCAGGTGGTGCTAGTGGTAAAGAACCCACCTCCCAGTGCAGGAGAGGTAAAAGATTCAGTTTTGATCCCTGAGTTAGGAAGATCTCCTGGAGGAGGGTATGACAACCCACTCTCGTATTCTTGCCTGGAGAATCTATAAGGCTCATTTGTCCAATTTGGTTTCAACTTTAAGCCCTATTGTGGGAAAGTGGCTTGCATATCTCAGTGAAGCTATGAGTCATGCTATGCAGGGCCACACAAGACTGGCATGTAACAATGGAGCGTTTTGACAAAACATTGTCTACTGGATGAGGGAATGGCAAACCACTCCAGTATCCTTGCCACAAGAACCCCATGAGCTATATGAGAAGGTTAAAATATAAGACACTGGAATATGAGCCCTACAGGTTGGAAGGTGTCCAATATGCTACCAGGTAAGAGCAAAGAGCAACTACTAATAGCTCCAGAAAGAATGAAGAGGCTGGATCAAAGCAGAAATGATGCTCAGTTGTCAATGTGTCTAGTGGTGAAAGTAAAGTCAGATGCTGATTTACTCACATAGAAAGAAAGAGCAATCTTACATAGAAACCTGGAATGTTAGGCCCATGAATGAAGGTAAAATGGACATGGTCAAGGTGAAGATGGTAAGAGGGAATATCGATATCTTAGAAATCAGTGAACTAAAATGGATGAGAATGGGAGAATTTAATTCAGATGACCATTATATCTACTACTGTGGGCAAAAATTCCTTAGAACTAGAGTAGCCCTCATTGTCAACAAAAGAGTCTAAAATGCAATATTTGGGGCAAAAATGACAGAATGATCTTGGTTAATTTCCATTTGTTGAAAGGCAAACCATTAACATCAAGGTAACTCAAGCCTGCTTAGAAAATCCCATGGATGGAGGAGCCTGGTAGGCTGCAGCCCGTGGGGTCGCTAAGGGTCGGACACTACTGAGCGACTTCACTTTCACTTTCACACATTGGAGAAGGAAATGGCAACCCAATCCAGTGTTCTTGCCTGGAGAATCCCAGGGACGGGGGAGCCTGGTGGGCTTCCATCTATGGGGTCACACAGAGTCGGACACGACTGAAGTGACTTAGCAGCAGCAGCAGCAGCAACGCAAGCCTTTGCCCCAAGTAGTAATGCCAAAGAAGCCAAAGTAATGTTTCTATCAAGACATTCTAGAACTAACACCAAAAAAGATGTCCTTTTCTTCATAGGGGATTGGAATGCAAAAATGTGAAGTCAAGAGATATCTGGAGTAGCAGGCAGGTTTAGTCTTGGAGTACAAAATGGAGCAGGACAAGGACTAACAGAGATTTCCCATAGCAAACATCCTCTTCCAGCAACACAAGAGGTGACTCTACACAGAGACATCACCAGATATTTGGTCAATACCAAAATCAGATTAATTATGTTCTTTGCAGCTGAAGATGGAGAAGCTCTATATAGTGAGTGAAAACAAGACCTGGAGCTGACTGGAGATGACTCATATCATGAGCTGTTTATTGCAAAATTCAGGCTTAGATTGAAGACAGTAGGGAAAATCACTAGGCCATGCAGGTATGACCTAAATTAAATTCCTTATGATTATACAGTGGAGGTGACAAATAGATTCAAGGGATTAGGTCTGGTAGACAGAGGGCCTGAAGAACTATGAATAGAGCTTTGTAATACTATACAGTCAGCAATGACCAAAACCATCCCAAATAAAAATAAATGGAAGAAGGCAAAGTGGTTGTCTGAGGAGGCTTTACAAATAGCTGAGAAAAGAAGAGAAGCAAAAGGCAAGGGAGAAAGGGAAAGGCATACCCAACTAAATGTACCATTCCCAGAATAGCAAGGAGAGATAAGAAGGCCTTCCTAAGTGAATACTGCAAAAAATAAAAAATAGAGGAAAGCAATATAGTGGGAAAGACAAAAGATCTCTTCAAGAAAATTGGAGATATCAAGGGAACATATCATGCAAGGATGGGCATGATAAAGGACAGAAATGGTAAAGACCTAACAGAAGCAAAAGAGATTAGAAGAGGTGGCAAGAATATACAGAAGAACTTAATGACCCAGGTAACCACAATGGTGTGGTCACTCACCTAGAGCCAGAGTATGAAGTCAAATGGGCCTTAGGAAGAATTACTACAGACAAAGCTAGTGGAGGGGATGGAATTTCAGCTGATCTATTTAAAATCCTCAAAGATGATGCTGTTAACATTCTCTACTCAATATACCAGCAAATTTGGAAAACTCAGTAGTGGCTACAGGACTGGAAAAATCAGTTTTCATTCCAATCCCAAAGAAAGGCAATGTCAAAGAATGTTCAAACTACCACACAATTGTGCTTATTTAACATGCCAGCAAGATTATGCTCAAAATCCTTTAATCAGTACATGAATCAAGAACTCCCAGATGTAGAGCTGGGTTTAGAAAAGTCAGAGGAACCAGAGATAAAATTGCCAACATTCATTATATCATAGAAAAAGCAAGGGAATTCCAGAAAAACAACTACTTTGCTTCATTGACTATGCTAAAGCCTTTGACTGTGTGGATCATAACAAACTGTGGAAAATTCTTAAAGAGATGTGTATACCAGACCACCTGACCTATCTCCTGAGAAACCTGTATGCAGGTCAAGAAGCAACAGTTGGAACTGGACATGGAACAATGGACTTGTTCCAAATTGGAAAGGATGACGTCAAAGCTGTATATTGTTTATGCAGAGTACATCACACAAAATTTCAGGCTGAATGAATCACAAGCTGGAATTAAGATTTCCAGGAGATATATCAACAACCTCAGTTATGCTGATGATACCACTCTAATGGTAGAAAGTGAGGAAGAACCAAAGAGCTTCTTGAGGAAGGTGAAAGAGGATAGTGAAAAACCTGGCTTAAAACTCAGCATTCAAAAAACTAAGATCATGGCATCTGTTCCCACCAGTTCATGGCAAATAGATTGGAAAAAAGTGGAATTATTGACAGATTTGATTTTCTTGGACTCCCAAATCACTGTAGATGGTGACTACAGGCATTAAATTAAAAGATGCTTGCTCCTGAAGGGACACGGAGCCTGGCATTGTGCAGTCTGTGGGGATGAAATGAACTGGACATGACTCAGCAACTGAAGAACAGAGAAAATTATTATAGTTGCTATACATTGATTAATGTATGCATATCTGTGTATATTTGAATGCAGAGTTCCAAAGAATAGCAAGGAGAGATAAGAAAGCCTTCCTCAGTGATCATTGCAAAGAAGGAAAGGAAAAATGGACTACAAGAGATCTCTTCAAGAAAATTAGAGATACCAAGGGAATATTTCATGAAAAGATAGGTACAATAAGGGACATAATTGGTATGAACCTAATAAAGCAGAAGATATTAAGAAGAGGTGGCAAGAATACACAGAAGAACTATACAGAAAACGATCTTCACAACCCAGATAATCACCCAGATAATCACAACTCAGATAAACACTTACCTGGATCCAGACATTCTGGAATGTGAAGTCAAGTGGGCCTTAGGAAGCATCACTATGAGCAAAGTTAGTAGAGGTGACAGAATTCCAGTTGAGCTATTTCAAATCCTAAAAGATGATGCTGTAAAGGCATTAAAATTCTCCAAGGCAGGCTTTAACAGTACATGAACCATGAACTTGCAGATGTTCACACTGGATTTAGAAAGGGCAGAGGAACCAGAGATCAAATTGCCAACATGCATTGGATCATCAAAAAAGTGAGAGAGTTCCAGAAAATCATCCACTTCTGCTTTATTGACTCTGCCAAAGCCTTTCTGTGGATCACAACAAACTGTGGAAAATTCTTCAAGAGATGGGAATACAAGACCACCTGACCTGCCTCCTAAGATATCTGTATAGAGGTCATGAAGCAACAGTTAGAACTGGACATGAAACAACAGACTGATTCCAAATTGGGAAGGGAGTATCAATAACCTCAGATATGCAGATGACACCACCCTTATGGCAGAAAGTGAAGAACTACAGAGTCTTTTGATGAAATTGAAAAAGCAGATGAAAATGTTGGTCTAAAACTAAACATTTGGAAAACTTAAGATCATGGCATCTGGTCCCATCACTTCATGGAAAATAGATGGGAAAGAATGGAAACAGTGACAGACTTTCTTTATTTGGGCTCCAAAATCACTGCAGATGATGACTGCAGCCATGAAATTAAAAGACGCTTCTTCTTGGAAGAAAAGCTATGACCAACCTAGATAGCATATTAAAAAGCAGAGACATTACTTTGCCAACAAATGTCCCTGTAATCAGGGCTATGCTTTTTCCAGTAGTCATGTATGGATGTGAGAGTTGGACTATAAAGAAAGCTGAGTGCCAAAGAATTGATGCTTTTGAACTGTGGTGTTGGAGAAGACTCTTGAGAGTCCCTTGGACTGCAAGGAGATCCAACCAGTCCATTCTAAAGGAGATCAGTCCTGGGTGTTCATTGGAAGGACTGATGCTGAAGCTGAAACTCCAGTACTTTGGCCACCTGATGCAAAGAACTGACTCATTTGAAAAGCCCCTGATGCTGGGTAAGATTGAAGGTGGGAGGAGAAGGGAACAACAGAGGATGAGATGGTTGGATGACATCACCAAGGAGATGGACATGAGTTTGAGAAGGACCCAGGAGTTGGTGATGGACAGGGAGGACTGGGGTGCTGCAGTCCATGTGGTTGCAAGGAGTCAGACACTACTTAGTGACTGAACTGAACTAGCTACTGAAGGACAAAAAAAAAGAAAAATTATTATTGCTATAGACTGTTTAATGTATGCATATCTGTGTGCTTACAGTAAAGAAAAACAATGGAATAATTAGCATATTATCATTAATTAACTAATCCTCTCAGTTGGAGGAAAGGAAAAAGGTGGAATTTGTGGCAAGAATATGGGAGTTTGCTAAGATATCAGTGTGAATTTCTTAAGTTTGTGGTGAACATGTGTGTGTTTCTTTTGTAAGTATATTCCCTATATATGTTTTAAATACCCTAATATCCTTGGACTTATTTTTCATGAACTGTTCTAAATGTTCTTTGCATACAAATTACTAATATCCTCATAATGATACTGTAAATGAGGTATTTTTATCCTCATTTTACCAAAGTGAAAACTGAAGAATAGAGAGGCTAAGTAACTTTCCTGATACCACACAGTAAGCACTGAGTCTGTATTCAAAACCTGGCATTCTGGTTCCAGATTCTTATGTATTTTATCATATATAAATTGAAGAATGCTCTAAAATAAACAAGAATCAAATCAACAAATACCTAGATTTATATTATATGTTGGCATATCTTTTACAGCTGTAAGAAGAGCAGTAAGTGAGGAGTGCAGCAGTCTTTTCATACAGCAGTATTCCATGGTTTCCAATGGTTTCTTGGGCGATGGTTCACCATGTGTAATTTGAAACAAGCAAGCAAGCAAGCAACACAGATATACTTCTTGTTCTTAGCTTACTGGGAAATACTAGGAAAATACACAGCATAGTCTTAGAGGTCTGAATTCTATATTAAGTCACATTAAAAGCAAAATAAAAGACATTTTCTTGTATCATTTGATGGTACTATCTATTTTGCACAATCCTGACTAAAGACTTGTTTATCACAGGGAGTATCATGTGGTTTTTCTGCCTGTGGTGACGGAAGCTACTGCTTTATGTTCAGACTTTGTGTCTAGAATATATACATGTATTTGTATCCTGTAAATGTACATGTGTGTGTTTCTGTGTGTGTATTATTCACATTATATACATGTAAACATATTAAAGCATATGGTCTGTTCTGCTTGCTAAAAATGTAATGTACTCCGGGAGTTGGTGATGGACAGGGAGGCCTGGCTTGCTGTGATTCATGGGGTCGTGGAGAGTCGGACACGACTGAGCGACTGAACTGAACTGAACAATGAATTTACCTAGTTTATTTAGATTATGCTCTATTTCTTCTTCATCTTTTTTTTTACACAGAAAGGCAGTATTTCATTGTAGAAAAGGTATCAGTGGCCATGTTAATTTCTAGAATCAGTGGGATCCGAATTGTAAAAATGCAACCATAGGTTGTGTCAGCTTGTTCAACTTATCTAAATTCTCAGACATTTTTTATTTCATCTGTAAAATAAACAGATAACTAGATTATATGTGATATAAGGATTAAAAGAGATAATGGAAGTTTACTACCTAACAAATTTTGTCTTAAACACTCAGGAACATTAATTCCAATCCTTATACCCTAATTCCACTGAGTCATTATTTCTAAAAATATTTAGATGTATTTGTATATACTTTTACTTGCTCTGAAAATCTGAGAAGTCAAACTAGTTATTTCCTGAGATTTCACTCAATTATTATGGATAAGATAAAGTCCCAAGAGGTATTGCTGCTACTAAGTCAATTCAGTCATGTCCGACTCTGTGCAACCCCATAGATGGCAGCCCACTGGGCTCCCCCATCCCTGGGATTCTCCAGGCAAGACACTGGAATGGGCTGCCATTTCCTTCTCCAAAGCATGAAAGTGAAAGGTGAAAGTGAAGTCACTCAGTCGTGTCGGACTCTTAGCCACCCAATGGACTGCAGCCTACCAGGCTTATCCATCTGTGGGATTTTCCAGGCAAGAGTACTGGAGTGGGGTGCCATTGCCTTCTCCACCCAAGAGGTAAGGTGAAGGTGAAGCCGCTCAGTCGTGTCCAACTCTTTGCGACCCCACAAACTATAGCCTACCAGGCTTTAGTTCAGTTCAGTTCAGTTCAGTCGCTCAGTCGTGTCCGACTCTCCGCGACCCCATGAATCACAGCACGCCAGGCCTCCCTGTCCATCACCAACCCCCGGAGTACACTCAAATTCATGTCCACAGAGTCGGTGATGCCATCCAGCCATCTCATTCTCCGTCGTCCCCTTCTCCTCCCGCCCCCAACCTTTCCCAGCATCACAGTCTTTTCCAGTGAGTCAACTCGTCGCATGAGGTGGCCAAAGTATTAGAGTTTCAGCTTTAGCATCAGTCCCTCCAATGAACATCCAGGGTTGATCTCCTTTAGAATGGACTGGTTGGATCTCCTTGCAGTATAAGGGACTCTCAAGAGTCTTCTCCAACACCACAGTTCAAAAGCATCGATTCTTCGGCGATCAGCCTTCTTCACAGTCCAACTCTCACATCCATACATGACCACAGGAAAAACCATTGCCTTGACTAGACGGACCTTGGTTGGCAAAGTAATGTCTCTGCTTTTTAATGTACTATCAAGGTTGGTCATAACTTTCCTTCCAAGGAGCAAGCGTCTTTTAATTTCATGGCTGCAATCAGCATCTGCAGTGATTTTGGAGCCCAAAAAAACAAAGTCTGACACTGTTTCCACTGTTTTTCCATCTATTTCCCATGAAGTGATGGGACCAGGCTTTAAGCTACCTTCAATTTGAAGTTTCAGGGCACTGGCACTGTATTATGAGTTCATATTTTGGCTTACCAACTGACATTCCTCACCTTTATAAATGGGATAGGTGTTAGACTTTATTGAATGTTATGGGAGTTTTGAAATATAGGGTTTATGACTAAATCAATTAGACTGAAAAAATAAATATATATAAAGTAAGATTTCAAACAGCAAAAAATTACTAGTGGGATACCTGTTAAGTTTAACTAAACAGCACTTGCTCTATATGTTAGCCTAATAAAACTGGACATGGAAAAACAGACTGGTTCCAAATAGGAAAAGGAGTACGTCAAGGTTGTATATTGTCACTCTGCTTATTCAACTTATATGCAGAGTACATCATGAGGAACGCTTGGCTGAAAGAAGCACAGGCTGGAATCAAGATTGCCGGGAGAAATATCAATAACCTCAGATATGCAGATGACACCACCCTTATGGCAGAAAGTGAAGAGGAACTAAAAAGCCTCTTGATGAAAATGAAAGAGGAGAGTGAAAAGGTTGGCTTGAAGCTCAACATTCAGAAAACAAAGATCATGGCATCTGGTCCCATCACTTCATGGGAAATAGATGGGAAAACAGTGGAAACAGTGTCAGACTTTATTTTTTTGGGCTCCAAAATCACTGCAGATGCTAATTGCAGCCATGAAATTGAAAGACACTTACTCCTTGGAAGGAAAGTTATGACCAAACTAGATAGCATATTAAAAAGCAGAGACATTACTTTGCCAAGCAAGGTCTGTTCAGTCAAGGCTATGGTTTTTCCCGTGGTCATGTATGGGTGTGAGAGTTGGACTGTGAAGAAAGCTGATCGACGAATAATTGATGCTTTTGAACTGTGGTGCTGGAGAAGACTCTTGGGAGTCCCTTGGACTGCAAGAAGATCCAACCAGTCCATTCTACAGGGAATCAATCCTGGGTGTTCATTGGAAGGACTGATGCTAAAACTGAAACTCCAGTACTTTGGCCACTTCATGCGACGAGTTGACTCACTGGAAAAGACTCTGATGCTGGGAAGGATTGGGGGCGGGAGGAGAAGGGGACGACAGAGAATGAGATGGCTGGATGGCATCACCAACTCGATGGACATGAGTTTGAGTGAACTCCAGGAGTTGGTGATGGACAGGGAGGCCTGGTGTGCTGTGATTCATGGGGTTGCAGAGAGTCAGACACGACTGAGCGACTGAACTGAACTGAATGGGAAAAATAAAATTACACCCAAATGTTTAAAAAAGCAAACTGTTTATCATTTGGAAAAATGCCTTTGCCACTCAACTCTAACATATGCTGAGAGAGAGGAAAACCATGAAGATAATTTTTTTTTAGCTTCACTTATATATGAGAACCTGCTTGCAAGTAAATTTTACAGGATAACTGCTAAAAGCAGCTGTGAAGAGCCACCATGAATTGTCATGTTTGGGGATGGTTGTCACATCACTTAATTCTTACAAGCTGTTTTTCTTCACACTCTATTAAGACTGTTGGAAGTTATAACATCACCTTATCTATAACTTCACCCATTTTAATATAATATTAATTTATAATAACATAAAATGTTATATTTAAATATAACTGTTTCTAATTTACCTATTAACAATTGCAGTGCAAAGGCATTTAGCACTTTGGAGCGATGTAGAAGGGTATTAATATTTTAAAACTTGTTTTCAAACATCTATCTTAATGCATTTTTGACTTTACTAAAAGCATTACATCAAATGATAGACACTTACCAAATATGTAGACAGTTATATAAAACATTCTTTTGTCCACTTAAGATAATGATTCGAGAGAAAAAAATTATTGATTATCATAATATTCTGAAATATTTTGTTTGAATCCATTTGTAATTTGATAGGGTTTTAACATAACTTCCTTTAATTTATTAGTATTATCTGGACAAAACTCCAAACTTCATCTGTAAAATCAAAAAGCAATTTATACTTTCAACACACCACTTTTTAATGAGGAGGGAAAACATACAGACAACTATATTAAAGTCACTAATTAGTGATGGGAATATAAAAAAAGCGTTTTTTTTTTTTTTCTTCTTTTGCAAGAAATCTATGTTATAAATTTTACCAAGTACAATGCAGGATAAATTTAATTATTGCTGTTGTTTAGGCTAGGCTGTGTGCAACTGTTTTGTGACTATAGCCTGCCAGGTTCCTTCTGTCCATGGGATTTCCCGAGCAACAATACCAGAGTGTGATACCATTTCCTACTCTAGGGGATAGTCCCGACCCGGAAATCGAGCCTGCATCTCTTGCATTGTCTGCAGTGACAGGCATGTTTTTTACCACTGAGCCACCAGGGAAGTCACATAGTTTATAATATGAAATAATTATTAACTTATGGAGGTAATAGTTTTAAATTATGAATATATTTATTGCATAAATATTAAGACAACACTTTTATCTCTAATAATTCTACTAATCACTTCTAAGCTATTAAGAAGTACAATGGCAAGAACTTTATATTTTTACAAATAGTGTTCCTGGTAGGAAGCCCATGAATACTGGAGTGGGTTCAGTTCAGTTCAGTTCAGTCGCTCAGTCGTGTCCAACTCTCCGCGACCCATGAATCACAGCACGCCAGGCCTCCCTGTCCATCACCAACTCCCGGAGTTCACTCAAACTCATGTCCACAGAGTCGGTGATGCCATCCAGCCATCTCATTCTCTGTCATCCCCTTCTCCTCCCGCCGCAAACCTTTCCCAGCATCAGAATCTTCCAGTGAGTCAACTCGTCCCATGAGGTGGCCAAAGTATTGGAGTTTCAGCTTTAGCATCAGTCCTTTCAATGAACACCCAGGATTGATCTCTTTTAGATTGGACTGGTTGGATCTCCTTGCAGTCCAAGGGACTCTCAAGAGTCTTCTCCAACAACACAGTTCAAAAGCATCAGTTCTTCAGAGATCAGCTTTCTTCACAGTCCAACTCTCACATCCATACATGACCATGGGAAAAAACCATAGCCTTGATAGATGGACCTTTGTTGGCAAAGTAATGTCTCTGCTTTTCAAGGAGTAAGTGTCTTTCAATTTCATGGCTGCAATCAGCATCTGCAGTGATTTTGGAGCCCAAAAAAATAAAGTCTGACACTGTTTCCACTGTTTTCCCATCTATTTCCCATGAAGTGATGGGACCAGATGCCATGATCTTTGTTTTCTGAATGTTGAGCTTCAAGCCAACCTTTTCACTCTCCTCTTTCACTTTCATCAAGATTTTTAGTTCTTCTTCACTTTCTGCCATAAGGGTAGTGTCATCTGCATATCTGAGGTTATTGATATTTCTCCCGGCAATCTTGATTCAAGCTTGTGTTTCTTCCAGCCCAGCATTCCTCATGATGTACTCTGCATATAAGTTAAATAAGCAAGGTGACAATATACGGCCTTGACGTACTCCTTTTCCTATTTGGAACCAGTCTGTTGTTCCATGTCCAGTTCTAACTATTGCTTCCTGACCTGCATACAGGTTCCTCAAGAGGCAGGTCAGGTGGTCTGGGATTCCCATCTCTTTCAGAATGTTCCACAGTTTATTGTGATCCACATAGTCAAAGGCTTTGGCATAGTCAATGAAGCAGAAATAGATGTTTTTCTGGAACTCTCTTGCTTTCTCCAAGATCCAGTGGATGTTGGCAATTTGATCTCTGGTGCCTCTGCCTTTTCTAAAACCAATTTAACATCTGGAAGTTCATGCTTCACATATTGCTGAAGCCTGGCTTGGAGAATTTTGAGCATGACTTTACTAGCGTGTGAGATGAGTGCAATTGTGCGGTAGTTTGAGCATTCTTTGGCATTGCCTTTCTTTGGGATTGGAATGAAGACTAACCTCTTCCAGTCCTGTGGCCACTGCTGAGTTTTCCAAATGTGCTGGCATATTGAGTGCAGCATTTTCACAGCATCATCTTTCAAGATTTGAAATAGCTCAACTGGAATTCCATCACCTCCACTAGCTTTGTTTGTAGTGATGCTTTCTAAGGCCCACTTGACTTCACATTGCAGGATGTCTGGCTCTAGGTCATTGATCATGTTATCATGACTATCTTGGTCTTGAAGATCTTTTTTGTACAGTTCTGTGTATTCTTGCCACCTCTTCTTAATATCTTCTGCTTCTGTTAGGTCCATACCATTTCTGTCCTTTATCGAGCCCATCTTTGCATGATATGTTCCCTTGATATCTCTAATTTTCTTGAAGAGATCTCTTGTTTTTCTTATTCTGTTGTTTTCCTCTATTTCTTTGCATTGATCACTGAGGAAGGCTTTCTTATCTCTCCTTGCTATTCTTTGGAACTCTGCATTCAGATGCTTATATCTTTCCTTTTCTCCTTTGCTTTTCGTCTATCCCTTTTCCAGGGGATCTTCCTGACACAGGAATCTAATTGGGGTCTCCTATATTGCAGGCGGATTCTTTACCAACTGAGCTACCAGGGAAACCCCTGGAAATCACATGAGTTAAATATTATTAATCATAAGTATCAGATAAATAGCAACAACAGAAAGATAAATAACAGCAACAGCAAAAAGATGAATGACAATAACAGCAAAAGGAAGTGATGTCTGGGGTGTTCAGAAGATCGCTGACATTCCTGGAGATAGTGAGTAACACAATATTCAGCCGAAGACTGCTGGATTACAAGAACCCTGCCTGACACACCGTGGCCCAGGTATAGGCTGCAGCAGCAGTGAGGGCACAGGTGGGAAGCACTGAATGCACGTTCTCTCCCAATAGTACATTCTCGCCATACATCCTGGAATTGAATTCATCCTATTGAGACCCAGAAGCTCAAGTTTCATTTTGCATGTGTTTTGTGAAATAGCCTTCATTCAGTTCAGTTCAGTCGCTCAGTCGTGTCCGACTCTCCGCGACCCATGAATCACAGCACGCCAGGCCTCCCTGTCCATCACCAACTCCCGGAGTTCACTCAAACTCATGTCCACAGAGTCGGTGATGCCATCCAGCCATCTCATTCTCTATCATCCCCTTCTCCTCCCGCCCCAAACCTTTCCCAGCATCAGAGTCTTTTCCAATGGGTCAACTCGTCCCATGAGGTGGCCAAAGTATTGGAGTTTCAGCTTTAGCATCAGTCCTTCCAATGAACACCCAGGATTGATCTCCTTCAGAATGGACTGGTTGGATATCGTTGCAGTCCAAGGGACTCTCAAGAGTCCTCTCCAGCACCACATTTCAAAAGCATAAATTCTTCGGCGATCAGCTTTCTTCATAGTCAAATTCTCACATCCATACATGACCACGGGAAAAACCATAGCCTTGATTACCTGTTCTTAAAAATATTCACTTCAAATTTTCATACAAACTTAATCTATTTCAAAGACCATAAGACTCTCTCAGCCCTTCATTGTTCTAGGATGCTAGTGCACAAATTTAACCCTAGAAATACAATGGCATAAGCTTACCATGACCCCTTTCCATGTAAAATACTATAGAATACAGTTGTAGGCAACATGATAATTCAATAAAAGGGCTTTTTAATGACATACCCTGGTAATTAAATCCATTTTATTTTTTTGAGTACTGATCTAAAATCTAACTCCTTTAAAATTTTAAAATTAGTCAAAATTTTAGCAGTTTCGTTGAAGGGTGTTTTATTTGTTGTCATAATATTTATATGTACTATACAAACCATTCATGGGTTTCTATTCCACCATGATGAACAGTCCATAGCAGAAGTGACTGATGCTAGGGATTCTCCTATGAAAGAAACTTGTACTCAATTATTTATAAAATCAATCAATAGTAGGAGCTTGTAATTCTAGATTAAAGATAACTTAAACCAAATCACTGATGAAGATTGCCAGAGCAGTGTAAACATGCATCTAAATAGTGAATTATTTTTTCACTTTCATATATATTAGACAAAATTCTTCTTTCATGTGACTATATATGCAAGAAATATTGTGCATATCAAATTCAAAATATTGAATAATTTGTTGCTTTACATATAAATTTCTTTGTATCACACACACACAAAATATGTTTTTTTTATCATTTTAATAAAATTTTTAATTATTTATTTTAATTGGAGGCTAATTACTTTACAGTATTGTGGTGCTTTTTGCCATACATTCACATGAATCAGCCATGGGTGTACATGTGTTCCCTGGTGGTGTTTTATACTTTATTTCACAGTCAGCTTGATGCTCATCCTGCCCTTTCATGTGGTTAATTTAAAAGTTACAACCTCAGGAAAGCCAGGAGAGAGCTCACTGTAGTTTTCAACTTCACAGCAGCACTCAATTAGTTATGTGTTGATCACTGTTTGAAAGTGAGTTGAAATGTGTCCTGGCAAATTATCGAACAAATGTTCCAATGACTAAAGCATTCATCTGTTCCAAATTAGACTACTCAATCCTTTTATACTGAGGGCCTCACCAAGCCCTTTGCCTGTAGAAAGTCACACAAGCTCTCCTCGAGACACCCTAAAATAAAACTTTTATAAAGGGAGGATCATAGACACTAAAGAGGAAAAGACATGTTACATTAAAATTAAAAAGTAATTGCAAATTCACAGAAAGAACCTTGATGAACTCATTAGTGGTGAAGGTTGATAGCAAGTACTGTCCCTCCCAGCTGTTAGTTTATGGTGAATGAAAATTTTGCATGTATCTTATTTTAGAAGAAGAACAAGAAACATTCATGTTCTTCCACTTACCTTGACCTAATTTTACAAATGAAAAAGCTGTGCAGCCATCTAATTTTGACTTGGATATTCATTTTTTAAAACACTTTTTGGCTACTGATTTTGCTCCTCCAGCATTGCCCTTCCGTCTAGCTTATTTTTCTTGCTAATAGAGAGCATTGTGTTGATGAGATAGTTCATTCATAGAAAAGTACCTTGAAATTACAGTTTAGTTGCTTTAGCAAAGAAAAATTCAAAATCAGTGTACCATTCATAATGCTTATGCTAAAACTTCCTAGAATGTAGGTTTGTTTGCACTCTAATGAATGCAATCCTAGATTTCTTTTTCCTCAGGTAGAGAAAGGGAAAAAAAAACAAAACCAACTGAGTAAAATGGAAGGAAGAGACCAAGATAAGTATTTCCTGAATTTTCTGTGGAATGGAAATAAAAGTGAAATTTTTAAGCATATTTCTGACTGTATTCTTATAAGAATTCTGAAAAATAATCAGAGCACTTATTTCTTCCTGAAATGTAAAATTTATTTACAAATGGATGTAATGATAAAAAGAATAAAACAATAAAAATATATATCAAAACTAATATTCTAATATTTTATTCAGTAATTTTCAACATTTCCTGAGAACGCTTGTGTGACATCTTCAGTGACTATGCCAGATTTTGCAATAGGCAAAATATATTTTAAATCTCCCTTTTATTTGTCTTTAGTCACTGGTTAATACTCCTATGTTTTATAACTAGGTATAATTTTTCATTTACAGTATTTTATTTTGTTAAGGTTAATATCAATAATCTCAGATACACAGATGACACCACCCTTATGGCAGAAAGTGAAGAAGAACTAAAGAGCCTCTTGATGAAAATGAAAGAGGAGTGTGAAAAGGTTGGCTTAAAGCTCAACATTCAGAAAACTAAAATCATGGCATCCGGTCCCATCACTTTATGGCAAATCTCTGGATTGCAAGGAGATTCAACTAGTCCATCCTAAAGGCGATCAGTCCTGGGTGTTCATTGGAAGGACTGATGTTGAAGCTGAAACTCCAATACTTTGGCCACCTGATGCAGAGAGCTGACTCATTTGAAAAGACCCTGATGTTGGGAAAGATTGAGGGCAGGAGGAGGAGGGGACAACAGAGGACAAGATGGTTGGATGGCATCACCAACTCAATGGACATGAGTCTTGGTAAACTCCAGGATTTGGTGATGGACAGGGGGGCCTGGTGTGCTGCAGTTCATGGGGTCGCAGAGTCAGACAGGACTGAGCAACTGAAATGAACTGATCTGAATGTTAATACATCTTAAGTAGCTTCACTTTAGTTTTTTATGAATAAATTTTATTTTAGCATAATTTTAGATTTACAGAATGATTGTCAAAATAATCCATAGTCTCTATGTATTCCAACTGATGTCTTCCTATTATTGACATTCTATATTAATATGTCACATTTGCTACAATTAGTGAAACAATATTGGTACAGTATTACTATCTAGAGTTCATACTTTGCTCAGATTTACTGTTTTTTCTCTAAAAGAGATCTGTCTCTTTTACCCATTTATTTATGTATTCAATAATTTATTTATCAATATACACTCCACTCATCTTTGGCCACTGGGAGCTCTTTGAGTTGGCTCTGTGTCCCCTTGAAATGTTCATCACTGGGGTATCTTTATTTTCTTTGGAATTTTTAGCACCTTCTTAATTTCTGATGATTCAGGCTATCCTTTGTATCCTGGACTTATGTTTAAATTTCTTAGCAGTGGTTAGCTTGAGTATAAGAATTAGTCCAGTTGTGTGTTTTGTGTTAGTTACTCAGTCGTGTCTCACTCTTTGTGATCCCATGAACTATAGCCTGCCAGGCTCCTTTGTCCATGAAATTTTCCAGGCAAGGATACTGGAGTGGGTTATCATTTCCTTCTCCAGGGGATCTTCCCAACCCAAGGATTGAATCCAGGTTTCCTGCATTGCAGGCAGATGCTTTACCATCTGAGCTACTGGGGAGTCCTGTAGTTCAATTAATATATCTATTTATTTGTATTATATATAGTGAAGAATCTGGAAAAGCATAATATACACCAATGAGAATCCCAGGGACGGGGGAGCCTGGTGGGCTTCCGTCTGTGGGGTCACAGAGAGTCGGACACAACTGATGTGACTTAGCAGCAGCAGCAGCAGCAGCAGCAAGACATAATGCATCAAAATATATAGATTAAAGTGTATTAGAAATGAAAAATAACATATATTACTATTACAGGTTAAATTTTGTCTTCCAAAAAAGATGAACATCTTTTCATCTTTTGTTGACATTTTAATCCCCAGTCCTTTTGATCATGGCTTATTTGAAACAGGATCTTTGCAGATGTAATCAAGTTAAAGTATGATCATTCTGCATTAGGGTACGTTCCAACTTTGGCTGGTGTCCATTTAGAGGACACTTACAAGAGGAGAGGAAACAGACAAGACACCCACAAAAAGAAGATGGCCATATGAAGACAGGGGCAGAGATTAGAATTATGCTATCACAAATCAAGGAACACTAGGGGTTTCCCGAATCTGGGAGAGACAAGAAGGATCCATCCCCTTCAGACTGAAGTGAGCATGGCTCTGCCAATATCTTGATTTTAAACCTCCATTCTCCAGAGTTATGAGAGAATAAATTTCTATTGTTTTAAGCCTCTCAGTTTATAGTACATTTGTAACATCAGTCCTAGGAAACTAATAAAAGTGTTAAACATCAAAGTTAGTGCAAAATTCAAAATATTACATTTAGTCCTAAATGGATCATAAGGGAAAGTACATGACCATAAAATATCAGAGTTAGTATATTATTAGAAAACATCTATTTGTGTTTAGTGATAGGTTCTCTTCTAGCATGGATTATGGCATAGAACTTCTGGGATGTATACTAGCTATTTCCATCTTATATGCTTACGGAGTGAAACCTAAAGCAGTTAAATGGCTGATATGGATCAGAGTCAGGATCTGAAAATGGTCTATTGACACAATGATCAATAAATTTGTGACTTTCTCTCTCTCACTTACAGACACATGCACACACATACTTCTCTGTCTACCTTTGAATTTATTTTACAGTCTTTGTGGCTATGTATTCAGTTCAGTTCAGTTCAGTCGCTCAGTCGTGTCCGACTCTCCGCGACCCCATGAACTACAGCACGCCAGGCCTCCCTGTCCATCACCAACTCCCGGAGTACACTCAAACTCATGTCCACAGAGTCGGTGATGCCATCCAGCCATCTCATTCTTGGTCGTCCCCTTCTCCTCCCGCCCCCAACCTTTCCCAGCATCAGAGTCTTTTCCAGTGAGTCAACTCGCATGAGGTGGCCAAAGTATTTCAGCTTCAGCTTTAGCATCAGTCCCTCCAATGAACATCCAGGATTGATCTCCTTTAGAATGGACTGGTTGGATCTCCTTGCAGTATAAGGGACTCTCAAGAGTCTTCTCCAACACCACAGTTCAAAAGCATCGATTATGCTTGTTTATTCCACATCGCTTCCTCGGTCCCTTTGTGAATCTTTCTATTTTATCCATCTTTGTGCCCATCTTGTTCCCTTGCTTTTTTTGTCAATTCACTCTCTTTCTCTGTTTTCTTTTCCTCTGAAATGCTAGCATTCTTCAAAGGGAACATATCTCTAGTTTTAAAGTATCTGTGGAATATTTGTATAAACTGGTCATATAAGACCAAAATGAAACTCTCATTGAAATTCCTAAAATAAGACTTAATTTGTTGCATTCTTTGACCCTGCAAAAGGCAATTAGATTAAAAATAACTGTCTATACTTTAAAGATTTTTTTTTTTAATGTCTGGTTTTACTTGTATATTTGCTTTTACAAAACCCTTGGAAAAGGGAAGTCAAATTGAAAATTTCAGTCTACTCAGAAAATCACCAAGTATAAAATATCAAAGCCTATGATAGCCTAAGGATGTTCTTAGATACAAAGTTAGAGCTTTAAATATTTATTTTTTAAAAAATCATAAAATCATGTTAGCTCTGTTATCAGCTCACTTATTTATCAGCAGTGAAAAAACAATAGTTAAACAGTGAAACAGATCAGGAAACATATTTCACACATTTGAAATTTATTTTGTTGAGGGTTTATTATAAAAGGAATATTGGAAGCTGGTGTGTAGCTGTCCCACACAAAGATGCTGCATTAATCTAGAGCTTACAGTGAGCAAGCTGTGACCATCTTTGGCTCAAAGATAAGAGGCATGGGAGGGATACCAGAATACTGTCAGAAAGCTTGGTGGAGACAAACTGTGAGGCCACCATACAGGAGTGATTCTCCAAGGAGGGAGCCAAGGAAATAACAAACTCACTCATCCCTCCCTCTGACCTCCTTCCTGGGATGCAAATTGGCCCAACCCAACCTAAGCTGAAAACATGGAACCCATTGATGCAGCCATTACAAGTGAGCCACTAGGACAAAAGAGAGGTGTCAACAGATGGGCAGGAAATTTGAAAGGTACAACTGATAAATTGGTATACTTAGTGAATAGCTTCTCTGATTGGATTCTGACTAAATTAAGCCTAGAGGCCATACTGGCAGAATTTATAGGGTTAAACTGCTGGGACTCTCATTGCTTAGTATATTGCCCTTCATTCCATGTCACTATAAACTACTTTCACTCCCAGCAAGCTTGAGTCCTAGAGTCCAGTCTCTCAGTTTCAGCCTCTCCATAAATTGTATATATTCAATATCTTATAGGAGCAATAGATGGAAATTGCTGTGCAGTGGGAAAAGATACAGGGTTCTCCAGTCTTACTTTTTCAACCTGCCCTTAGCAGGAAAGAAATTCCTTTTAAGGAAAGAACTAATTCCCGTCCTTCCTAGGGTTCATTTACTTCTACTGAAATCTCAGTTCGGATAGGTCTGCACAAGCTTGTGTGTTTTTATTTGCTAATCACTTCCAAAATGCAATTTATGTTTCTTTCTTCATTTTAATTTTTCTTCTACTTTAAACTCCCTTTACCAAAGTTTTAATGCAATTTCAAGACAGGTGGATATAAAATTGGACGTCCATATTGTCATCTTTAATCTAAAAGCATGCTTTAAAAATGCCTCCAGCACTTGATGTGTGCTAGTCACAGAAAAGAAAAAAACATAAATTTCTACTATAACTTATATAAAGTTGCCATTCACTTTTTTTTGAAGTGAAATTGTTAATGTATTAGTCAAAAATCATGTTCTCTGTGAGAAAGGGATTGAAGTATAAGTGATGCAGAACTGTGACATAGGGAATAATTGTGTTACTAAAAATATTTTTAATGATCCATCAGGGGCAAACATATAACAACATCCTTGAGAGGTGTTCAACAGTGAAAGAGATCCATTATATCCATATTCTAAATGGAGGAGGCTCAGCGTGCCATGCAGGGGGCTGCTGAGAGAGTCAGACTTGGTAGAGTCAATGGAGAGACTCTACCAAGCAGGTAGGGAAGAAATAAAAAGAAAACCCATGGGCAAGTGCCTTTCCTGGGGGTGGCATATTAAGAAAAATTCATGAGGAGATACCTTTGGCATGTTTGAGCTTCATGAGGTCACAGTCAGGGGAGGGAAAGTCACTTGTGGCTGGGTCCAGCTTTATCACACTGGTGCCTTGGGTGGGGTGCTCACAGCCTATTTGTAAGGATGTTGATGTTCAGGAAAACATGAAATTTAAGCTAAAATGGAATGGATAACACTTGTTACCTAGACTGTGGAGATGTTAAAGGTGAGACATTTTGATTTAGCCACCAAAGGCAACTTTGATAAAAGTGACAACAGAGAACCCAGTTGGCAACCAAGCATTGCACTTGGTCAACCACAGACAATAGGAAAGACATTTCTGATTTTAAGAGAATTTATTGGAAGATTTTAGTTATGTTATGAAAGATCATTATCTCTTTGCTTATTCCTTACAGTTTGTTCTGTACCTGTCCAGATTCAAAATGTACATGCAACAGGAGGTACCCTGAATAGTACAAACCCCTCTTTTCTTGACTAGCAAGTAGTCGAAAGCCAGTCTGTTATCCCTTACCACTTGGGCTAGAGACTCATAGGCCTGTTGTATAAGGAACAATATTTCTTGCAGCCTTTGAATCTGATCTGAAAGAGTTGTGGAAAGCTGCTGGTTGACATTTATGATTTTATTTTGTTTGACAAAGGCTGCTGTACTGGTGCCAAAGCTGGTGGCTGGCTCCTGTGGCTATGACAAGTTCTATTAAGAAAGGAATAAATATCATGTTTTACCTCTAGTCCTTGAGTTGTTGGAAATGGGGCAGTACCCAGAGAATAAATAACTATGGGAATCCCCAGTGAATTATGGTTTCATTAGGGAAAACACATTGGAGAGTCAGCAAGGAAAAATATATGAGGTGCTGTGTTTGATTTTGGGCCATTATAAAACCCAAAGGTGCCATCATTTAGAGTATAATGTACTTGTTAGAATGTGGTGTTGTGCATAATCAAGGGAAAAGAGTGTCATGCTGGTCAGGGGTGGAGATGCAAGGTGAGGGTTTGTGGTAGAAAGCTGGAGGGGTTAAGAGGAAAAGACATCCTAGAGTGGGTGGTCCTTTCTCCAGAGGGTCAAGAGATTGAGTGATATGAGTCAGGTACCTCAGGGAAAACAATAATCTTCATGAATTTTAGGAACCTCTACTAAATGCCTTATTAAGTATACAGGTATATGTTTTAGCAGATAGCATGGAATATACTGGGCTTCCTTGGTGCCTCAGAGATAAAGAATCCACCTGCCAATATAGGAGACACAGGTTCAATCCCTGGATTGTGAAGATCCCCTGGAAAAGGAAATGACAACCAACTCTAGTATTCTTGTCTGGGAAATCCTATGGACAGAGGGTTGCAAATGAGTTAGACATGACTTGGTAGCTCAGACAATAAAGAATTTGCCTGGAATACAGGAGACCTGGGTTCAATCCCTGGGTCAGGAAGATCCGCTGGAGAAGGGAATGGCTAGCCGCTCCAGTATTCGTGCCTGGATGGACAGCGGAGCCTGGCAGACTATAGTCCATGAAGTCGCAAAAAGTTGGACAGGATTGAATGACTGACACTTTCACTTTCTGGTGACTTAACAAGAAGTATACTAGAATTGTGGGGTAAGCAGACAGTGATTTTAGAAGAAATACATCCTGTGTCCAATTTGTGCCTTAGAGAACCATGGGCATCACTGAGGTGATGGTTTTAGTGTGAGAGCTGAAGTCATCTCTAGCACAGGAGGTCAAGCCATGCCCACAGTGAGGCCTTGGATTGGGGTGATATCATCTGAGGTGAGGGCATCTGCAGAGGTGAGATTTGGGCGCCAATTGATGTTATCTGGAGTCTCAAACTGTGGAATCCTTTCTGAGTGGGAACCCACCGGAGTTGATAAGGGCCTCTTAATTGTAAACAAGGGAAAGTACCCAGACTGGCAGCAATAAGCCCAAACTGATGGTGTGTTTGTTTTTGGTGGAAGTTTAAGTTCAGATGGGTCCCACATCAGATGAATATCTGCCTGGTCTATGAAACAATCTATGGTTTATGAAGGAGAATAGGTACCTGGATCTATATTCCAGTCTTCATGGGATAGGGGTAAGATGAAAATTTATAAAATTAGGTTAAGGTTTGGAACAAGATAAAGAATTTCAGGGGTTTATTGCTAGCTGGAATTTGAAAATCAATTGTATGATACCATTAAACTGGCTGCTTGGGATCTATTAGGGACTTTAAATTCTTTGGAATGGCTTTTTGAAGAAAACGTGCGCTGTGTGCTGTGCTTAAGTTATGTCTGACTCTTTGCAACCCCATAGACTGCAGCCCACCAGGCTTTTCTGTCCTTGGAGATTTTCCAGGCAAGAATGCTGGAGGGGTTGCTATGCCCTCCCCCAGGGGATCTTCCAACCCAGGGATTGATCACAGGTCTCTCATATTGCAGGCAGATTCTTTACCATCTGAGCCACCAGGGAAGCCCAAGAATATTGGAGTGGATAGCCTCTCCCTTCTCCAGTGTATCTTCTGGACCCAGGAATCAAACTGGAGTCTCCTGCATTGCACACAGAATCTTTACCAGCTGAGCCTCCAGGGAAGCCCTCCACGAGCCTAACTTGTGTATTTTAGCAAGTGAAATATGTTGTGTGTCCTACCAATAACATCTCTAACTCTAGAGGGAACAGGAGTGTCCTTATACTCTCTGTATAAAGCATCACAAAGCAACACCTTGTATTGTGGCCTGTGACTTATTTTTTCTTTTTTAAAAAAAATATTTATTTATTTTAATTGGAGGCTAATTATTTTACAATACTGTGGTGGCTTTTGCCATACGTTGACATGGATCAGCCATGGCTGTACATTTTTCCCCCGCTCCTGAGGCCGCCTTCCACATCCTTCCCCATCCCATCCCTCAGGGTTGTCCCAGTGCGCTGGCTTTGAGTGCCCTGCTTCATACATCAAACTTGGACTGGTCATCTATTTCACATATGGTAATATACATATTTCAATACTATTCTCTCAAATCATCCCACCCTCACCTTCTCCCACAGAGTCCAAAAGTCTGTTCTTTACATCTGTGTCTCTTTTTCTGTCTTGCATATAGGGTCATCGTTATCGTCTTTCTAAATTCCATATATATGCATTAATATACTGTATTGGTGTTTTTCTTTTTGACTTATTTCACTGATATTTATTTGTATTTTGGGTACATGTGAAACAAGAGATTCCCAGATGGGTTTTTTCCCCCCTAAAGGGGACAATTTTTAGGCAGTAGCCCAATAGTTCATTATATAGGGTCAGTGTTAGCCTGAACATCTATCACTAAGATGACTGCCTGAAGTTTGGCCTAGTATCTGGTTTCTGGGTCCTGTCCTTTGCTACAAACATTCTGGCAAGGTGGTGGAAAGCAGCAGCATCCCACTGAGCTGCATCATTTGAGAGCAGTGCCTTCATATAGCCCATGAACTCCCACTCTTGTTCACTCAGTTAATCTCAAGGGGCTCCCCAGGCTGCCAAGGTGTTGGAGGGGAGGGATGACCTCCTCCAGCACGCTAACATCTGGCAAGGAACTGATGACAGGGGAAGCCACCCTCTCATGAAGGTGAAATACACCAACGGGTCCAGATCTAACTGCCTCCTGTCTTAGGGAGGCCCCTGTAGCTCTACCAAGCTAGTGAGGTGCTGTTTCCGTGATCCAATGTGTAACAAAATGCTGGCTACTGAGGGTGACAGATTCAGGGACAGTGAGAGCTTCTATGTCCAAGAAAGACCAGGAGGTAGGCAGTCATTTTTTGGTGTATAGAATGAGGCCAAGAGGGGCAGGTTTTGTTTCTTTTTCTTTTTTTGCATCAGAAGCCCTGGGGTAATTTATGGTCATCGTAAGTGACCAGAGTCTCCAGGAGGCAATGAAAAGAGACTGCCAAAGTCTCTGTAGTGAAGCAGTTTTTTGAGGGCGGTAGTAGGGGTTACTGTGGATCTTAATCTGTAAGACTTGTAAATGAGGAACATGTTGCCATCAGAACTCAAAAAAGGACCAAAAGATGTCGGACTTTGTGTGTCCTTAATGATTATTTCAACCAAATCTCCTTGAAGGAAGGTGTTATGTGTACTGTCATACCTGTCCTCCTGCAGAAAGGAGGATGTAGCTAAGATCTTGTCTGCAGAAATTGTATGTGACGGAAAAGCTGATAAAGTGTGTCCACAGGGAGCCCGGAGAGGGAACACTCTGTCCCTTTGGAGGTGAAGGCAAACTGAAGTTGAGAGGCTGTTGAAATAGGTGTTGAATAGAATGCATCAGTCAATTTGTAAAAGCAAAATATTTACCCATTGTTGGTGGAATAGAATCAGTAATTTTAATAATACAGAGTATTGGGAATCATAGAGTTAGGGTTGTAGTACTCCATTAGGAGGCACTATTTGTTTACATTTTTTTTTTTTTTTTCAGATTTAGAACAGATGAAATTGAGCTGTCAAATGGAGAAGCAGTGGAGATAATCACCCTTTTATTTATTAGGTTTTTGATAATAAATTTTAATCCTTGAAGCCCTGTTTTAACTTATTCTGGGTCCCATTAGATATTTTAACTGGAGGATCACAGAGTCCTATTTTATGAAGCCAGTTGGTAACTGTTAAAGACTTACTGTAATCTTAATTATTTATTGTTTCACAACATCTATGCCCAGTGTAAGATATTTAGTGCAATGAATATCATGACTGTGGAAAATTTAGGCAACACTACAGTTAAAGTGAGGCATATTCATTTTTCCCTCTGCTTTCTATTTAGTTACATTCTTAAGATTATAGAAGGTAGATGTTTAAATTTAGGGGGATCCCTGGTATAATTATAATCTGAACTTAGTGTTAACTCCATGATGCTTATTAATTGATGCAATTTTTGGTAATGTTAAAGTTATGCTAGAACAAAAGCCAATCAGTTTTTATTTCATCTCTTGTTACATAGGTTCTTCTAGTATATAAATGTTGGATTTCCCATTATAACAAATTATAGAACACTGTTTAGTTATATATTATATGTACATATACACTTTCTTTTATTTTTATATTAAGATATATGTTAATTTAATTACCTTTTACTTCTTTCCCTTGTATTTAGAAATTTGCTTTTTAAATCGATAGGTAATTTAGGGCTAGTATTATGTTTGTTAGACTTAACTTTTTCACAGTGTCCCCACCCCCTTGGGCTTTTAGCTACCTAAAAGCCATGGTTTATAGTTGTTGCCTCTGATTGATAAGAGGGAAGGTGGATGGGGCCTGGTGCCTGGGACACCCCACCACAATATAATCAGTCCTCATATCATCTCCCCCAACCCTGTTTTTCTCTCCTAAGCAAAATCTTTTAGAAAAGCTTGTTTTGCGAGAAGCTTTTTTCCCCTTCTCTCTTTGAATGTTATCCAACAAGCTCTTGGTGGACCCTGAGTAGTCTCTACTGGGACCAGGGAGCTTCCTTTTTTGAGTCCCCCATTCAACCACAGAAGGGCTGATGTCTACATCTAGGACAGCAATGGTGGGCTCAAGTTTACCTTTAAAATATTTATTATATGACAATGTGATTTTAGAGGGCACTTTTGTCCACCTGATGCAAAGAGCCCACTCTTTGGAAAAGACCCTGATACTGGGAAAGATTGAGAGCAGGAGAATAAGGGGGTGATAGAGGATGAAACAATTGGATGGCATCACAGACCCAATGGACATGAGTTTGAGTAAAATCAGGAGATAGTGAAGGACAGGGAAGCCTGGCATACTGCAGTCCATGGGGTGGCAAGGAGTCAGACGTGACTTAGCGACTGAACAATAATAACTCTTGTCATGTCAGTCGGTGGCCGTACTTGCAAATGGGCATTGACCAGGAGATATGTAATCTAAAATGAGCTGGGAAACTGCCTCAGGTGTCTTGGGGGAGTCAAACAAAAATAACGCCAACCATTTTCCAGTCTTCATGGATGGAATCTGTGAAACCCGATGGGGATGTGGGATGAAGACTGACAGCAGGAAGAAATCCAGCAGAGAAGGGGCTGGCCGCTGGCAGCGTCAACCCTCTAGGGTGTGCTATTGGGCTCTCTGAGAGAAGGGACACTTCTGACACCAAACTGAAAGGGAATAGTAGTTTTCCTTGACAAGTCTCACTCAAAGGCACACTGACCCACGTGACAGGGTCATTCAACCAGTAACTGAGTGCACACTCACACCTCTGTTTTCCTGGCTAACCCCCAGCTTCCTCGGTGGACTTTCAATGCCTCGATTAAGACCTGGCAGGGAGACTTTCCTAATTAATCTCAGTGAGGAGACTGCAGGGGGTCTAATCTTAGGCACTGTTTATCTAAACTGATAGTCAATGTGTCCAGTGCCTTTGTGTCTTGGAGAGAGAGAGAATGACTTTACCCCTTTTCCCAAGATCATTGTCTGGAAAACAGGACCTTGGGGTATTCTACTTGGGGTTGGAGCAAGATCTCTAATTTAGGGTGGGACGTCTTTGTAGCTTTATCAAGGGGCAGCAGAAAGCAAGATAAATCAGTGGAAAACAATCTCAGGGGTAGAGGGGCTCAATTGGGACATTCAGTTTAAAAGCATGAGCACACCTCAGGGGGATTTTTTCAACCATTATTTAGATTATGTTACGCTGTTGAGCACGAAATGAAGCAGGGCAAAGGCTAATAGAGTTTTGTCAAGAGAATGCACTGGTCATAGCAAACACCCACTTCCAACAACACAAAAGAAGACTCTACACATGGGCATCACCACATGGTCAAAACTGAAATCAGATTTATTATATTCTTTGCAGCCAAACATGGAGAAGCTCTATACAGTGAGCAAAAACAAGACCAGGAGCTGACTGTAGCTCAGATCATGAACTCCTTATTGCCAAATTCATCCTTAAATTGAAGAAAGTAGGGAAAACCACTAGACCATTCAGATATGACCTAAATCAAATCACTTATGATTATACAGTGGAAGTGAGGAATAGATTTAAGGGACTAGATCTGATAGATAGAGTGCCTGATGAACTCTGGATGGAGGTTCGTGACATTGTACAGGAGACAGGGACCAAGACCATCCCCATGGAAAAGAAATGCAAAAAAGCAAAATGATATAAGCATCTGAATGCAGAGTTCCAAAAAATAGCAAGGAGAGATAGGAAAGCCTTCCTCAGCGATCAATGCAAAGAAATAGAGGAAAACAACAGAACAGGAAAAACAAGATATCTCTTCAAGAAAATTAGAGATATCAAGGAAACATTTCATGCAAAGATAGGGTCGATAAAGGACAGAAATGGTATGGCCCTAACAGAGCAGAAGATATTAAGAAGAGGTGGCAAGAATACACAGAAGAACTGTACAAAAAAGATCTTCATGACCAAGATAATCACGATGGCATGATCACTCACCTGGAGCCAGATATCCTGCAATGTGAAGTCAAGTGGGCCTTAGAAAGCATCACTACAAACAAAGCTAGTGGAGGTGATGGAATTTATTTGAGCTGTTTCAAATACTAAAAGATGATACTATGAAAGTCCTGCACTCAATATGCCAGCAAATTTGGAAAACTCAGCAGTGGCCACAGAACTGGAAAAGGTCAGTCTTCATTCCAATCCCAAAGAAAGGCAATGCCAAAGAATGCTCAAACTACCGCACATTTGCACTCATCTCACATGCTAGTAAAGTCATGCTCAAAATTCTCCAAGCCAGGCGTCAGCAATATGTGAACCGTGAACTTCCAGATGTTAAATTGGTTTTAGAAAAGGCAGAGGCACCAGAGATCAAATTGCCAACATCCACTGGATCTTGGAGAAAGCAAGAGAGTTCCAGAAAACCAACTATTTCTGCTTCATTGACTATGCCAAAGCCTTTGACTGTGTCGATCACAATAAACAGTGGAAAATTCTGAAAGAGATGGGAATACCAGACCACCTGACCTGCCTCTTCAGAAACTTGTATGCAGGTCAGAAAGCAACAGTTAGAACTGGACATGGAACAACAGACTGGTTCCAAATAGGAAAAGGAGTACGTCAAGATTGTATATTGTCACCCTGCTTATTTAACTTATATGCAGAGTACATCATGAGGAACGCTGGGCTGGAAGAAACACAAGCTGGAATCAAGATTGCTGGGAGAAATATCAATAACCTCACATATGCAGATGACACCACATTTATGGCAGAAAGTGAAGAGGAACTAAAAAGCCTCTTGATGAAAGTGAAAGAGGAGAGTGAAAAAGTTGGCTTAAAGCTCAACATTCAGAAAACAAAGATCATGGCATCTGGTCCCATCACTTCATGGGAAATAGATGGGGAAACAGTGGAAACAGTGTCAGACTTTATTTTTTTGGGCTCCAAAATCACTTCAGATGCTGATTGCAGCCATGAAATTAAAGGACGCTTACTCCTTGGAAGGAAAGTTATGACCAACCTAGATAGCATATTACCTGCCACGGATTATTTTCTTCAACAAAAAGACTACATCATCATTTTTCTCCTGATTTTGCTTCAAGTCATAATAAACTTCATGTTTAAGTAGAAGTCCTTTACAATTGAGTTAATGAACTGGAATGATCAGATTTGGCCTGGGACCAATGTTGAAGTTGGTTTGGTCTTTATTAAAACATCACAATATTTATAAAACTGAAAACCTTAGAAATAAATGTAGAAGTGCTGACTTTTCATACCTTTTATCCTTAACCTGAAACAAGCGCTATTCTTTTGATTATTAAAGTGAACTATGTTTTAAGTGCCAGAAAAAAAAAAAAAAAAGTAGAGACATTACTTTGCCAACCAAGGTCCATCTAGTCAAGGCTATGGTTTTTCCCGTGGTCATGTATGGATGTGAGAGTTGGACTGTAAAGAAAGCTGATAGCCGAAGAATTGATGCTTTTGAACTGTGGTGCTGGAGAAGATTCTTGAGAGTCCCTTGGACTGCAAGGAGATCCAACCAGTCCATTCTAGAGGAGATCAATCCTGGGTGTTCATTGGAAGGACTGATGCTGAAGCTGAAACTCCAATACTTTGGCCACCTCATGTGATGAATGACTCACTGGAAAAGACTCTGATGCTGGGAGGGATTGGGGGCAGGAGGAGAAGGGGACGACAGAGAATGAGATGGCTGGATGGCATCACCGACTTGTTGGACATGAGTTTGAGTGAATTACGGAAGTTGGTGATGGACAGGGAGGCCTGGCGTGCTGTGATTCATGGGGTCGCAAAGGGTTGCATACGACTGAGCAACTGAACTGAACTGAACTGAACTGATGCTGTTGCTAATTGTGATGTAAGGAATAATTATATGACTTTAAAATTGGGTCTTCTGATGCACTTATATGCGGAGTATATATATTTAGATTATATGCAGAGTACATCAGGCAAAATGTCAGGTTGGATGAAGCACAAGCTGGAATCAGGATTGCAGGGAGAAATAATAACCTCAGATATGCAGATGACAGCACCCTTAGGGCACAAAGTGAAGGAGAACTACAGAGCCTCTTGATGAAAGTGAAAGAGGAGAGTGAAAAAGCTGGCTTAAACCTCAACATTCAGAAAACTAAGATCATGGCATCTGATCCCATCACTTCATGGCAAATAGATGGGGAAACAGTGAGAGACTTTATTTTACTGGGCTCCAAAATCCCTGCAGATGGTGACTTCAGCCATGAAATTAAAAGATGCTTGCTCCTTGGAAGAAAAGCTATGGCCAACCTAGACAGCATACTGAAAAGCAGAGACATTACTTTGGCAAAGAAGGTCAGTCTAGTCAAAGCTATGGTTTTTCCAGTCGGCATGCATTGATGTGAGAGTTGGACTCTAAAGAAAGCTGAGTGGGGAAAGATTGATGCTTTTGAACTGTAGTGTTGGAGAAGACACTTGAGAGTCCCTTGAACTGCCAGGAGATCAAACCAGTCTATCCTAAAGGAAATCAGTTCTGAATATTCATTGAAAAGACAGATGCTGAAACTGAAACTCCAATACTTTGGCCACCTGATGAGAAGAATTGACTCCTTGGAAAAGACCTTGATGCTGGGAAAGATTGAAGGCAGGAGGAGAAGAGAACAATAGAGTTTGAGATGGTTGGATGGCATCAACGACTTGGTGAACGTGAGTTTAAGCAAGCACTGGAAGTTGGTGATGGACAGGGAAGCCTGGAATAGTGCAGTCCATGGGGTCGCAAAGAGTCAGACACAACTGAGTGACTGAATAGAACTCTGGGGCACAGTCAGGTGAAGACACAAAATAACATGTAGGGAGGAGGATAAAAATGAAAGAAATTCATTATACTCACAAATCTCAGAAGAAGGAGACAGCACGCCATCCCAAGGGTTATATGGGAGAAGCACCAGGGGAATGCACACCCTGTTTGTGGGGATGTTGAGATATTAGGGGAATATGAAGTTATATAAATTTACAATATAGGTACCTATGCTCTTCAAGGTAGGATTTCAAATATGGAAGATGACATCTCTGATCTCATCAGGAGTAGAATTATGATTTTAGCAGAACAGAAAACATAAATGGAGAAAAGAAGTTAAACTCTGGAAAAAAAGAAAAGAATAGATACCGCCTCAGTAAATGCTATCAATGTCTTTAATAATCAAAAGATTTAAAAGGAGACGGGACGACAGAGAATGAGATGGGTGGATGGCATCACCGACTCGATGGACATGAGTTTGAGTGAACTCTGTGAGTTGGTGATGGACAGGGAGGCCTGGCGTGCTGTGATTCATGGGGTCGCAAAGAGTCGGACACGACTGAGCAAATGAACTGAACTGAACTGAACTGAATCTGAATTTGAATTTCAATTGGAATCTAAGCAGAGCATGTTGATAGCAAGTCTTCTTGAACTGCTTTTGGGGAAGATAAAATATATAAATTTCCATTTGAACTTGTGATATATTTACAGTAACAGAACTTTTTTGTTTTTGCTAGTTTTTAAAGTTGTGTTATTCTCTAGGAATTCACTTGTGACACACATTGAATTAATCCATAGAAGGATCTTATAGTAACTAATAATATGGATATTTATTAAAGAATATTCTATGGTTTATATTGTAATAATGTTAATCTAAGTTTAAGACAATTTAACAGGTGAAAACTATATAACTATACATGAAAGTATACATATAATTTTAGTGTTTTCAGAAAAAAATAGATACTAAAGTGTGCTATACCATTTTTTTCTTTTCATAAAAATATTTTTTTGCAATTTTAACTTTGAGAAATTTTATTATGCTATGATTTTTTTCATTCTGTTAGCTCTTGAATTGTCCATGTGTATTTTCTTTCAATCTATGAAAATATATGTGTCCTTTAGGTTTTTTTTGTTTGTTTTTATGACTGTTGTTAGAGACTACTGGCCAAATACTGTGCTAAGTATCATTGGTGCTGCCTTCCAGATCTTTTTTTGTCAGATTTGCTAACTTCTATAAACAGTGATGTAGGTCACATGAGAAGTGTTTGATGCCTGTTGATAGTTTTCCCTAAGACTGACATGCCTTATGGAAGTTTTTCAGTATTTGTATTTCTCAGCACGACTGCTCTGTGTATAGAGATTAGACAACTTTCTTCCAAAATTATTTTGAAATATGTTATATAAAAAACCTTATATAAACAGTATTACAGCTTGAAATCTAATGTTATCTTGTCAGCAGATTAGTGCACATGTGTTTCTTCCTCACAATTCACAGTGAGACAAACATTGTTCTTCTATATTTTTGTTAAGTTCCTTTGGAAAATTAAGCTGGTTGACTGTGCAAGCAATTGTCAAGAGCTATAAATGCTACACCATAAAATCCCTCTTTTGGAACCAAACCTGATTCTTCTTAACTGGGAACAGACTTTCACAGTTATCAGAGATTATATATTTTGCATTTTTGTATCAAACATCTATTCTTATTATTTACAGTTTTCATGAATCTTAAACTTTGTAATTCCCAATTTTAATAAAAGATAATATGGAAGGATAATTTTATCCTTATTAACTTGTAAGAAATAATACTAATGTTCATATTTTGAATGTAAAAATTGAAAGCTATGCAGGAATATAATTATTTATAGTTGTGGAGTTAATATGATGTAATCTTTAATAATTTATTAAATAGAATTGAATTATAAATGAAACATCTGTATAAACTAGGATGGCTTATTTAAGAGGAAACTCAGCCCCTCCGCATCTCTGTCATCTTAGGGGCTGAGTTTCCTCTTAGAAGAGCAAATAAAATGAAACAATTCCACTCCTAGGTGTTTACCTAAGAGAAACAAATGTATGTCCACAGAAACCCTTGTACACAAATATCCACAGCACTTTTCTTTTTAACCACCTAAAACTGGAAATAATCCAAATGTCCATCAGCTGGTGGGTGGATTAACAAAGATACATCCATATAATGGACTGCTACTTGGCAATAAACAAACTGCCAACACACACAACACAATTGGACCTCAAAAAGCATTATGCCAAGGGGAGGAAACCAAAGACACAAAAGACTACTTACTGCCAATTCTGTTTATGTGAATCTCTAGAAATGGCAAAACTATAGTTAAAGAAAAATAAACCACTGGTTGCCAAGGGTTGGGAGCTGGGGAAACAGAGTGACTACAAAGGGTTATGAGTGACCTTCAGAGGCTGATGGAAATGTCCTATATCTTGATTGTGTTACTGGTTACTAAGTATATACATTCATCAAAACTCATTCAACTGCACTCTTAAATTGATCAAATTTTATTGCATGTAAACCATACTTCAAGAAAAAAAAAAAAAAACTAGGATGGCTTATTTAACTATTTGTAAACATTTGAAACTTACATATAAAGTGTGAAAAATACTTATCAGGAGGAATTTTGTAAAACTTAAATGAAGTAATATATGTAAAGCAATTAGCAAAGTTCCATGCATAGGATAGGCATTCAAGAAATAAAAAGTGTTATTTGGTTTAAGGATTATAATAATTTTACAAATTTTATGTATAATTCTGATGATCAATGGCTATTTTAATGTATTTTCCATCATATACACTAGGGAGTATTTCATATTTCCAAATTTAAATAATAGTAAAGTGTTAAAATTTGATTCAGTAATAAATAGACAAAGCAGGAAAAATCATTAAATCTTATTTCTTATGCAAATTAAGACAAAATATCAAAGGAAGAAATATGGCTGAATATGCATATGAGCAGTGAATTACTGCAAAATATAAATTATCCAGATTAGTGTTATCTTCAGTGCAAGATCTACAGGAAAAGAAGTTTAATCATCCAGAAGCCTAAACTTGTAAAAGCCAATGTTAGACCTTTATATTCAGGAAGTAAAACCCCTGGATCTGTCTTTAAGTATAGATAAAATGAAGGGATGGTTATATAAATGATTACTATGGTAAGTGTATTCACTGCTGCTGCTGCTAAGTCACTTCAGTCATGTCCGACTCTGTATGACCCCATAGACGGAAGCCTACCAGGCTCCCCCGTCCCTGGGATTCTCCTGGCAAGAACACTGGAGTGGGTTGCCATTTCCTTCTCCAAGTGTATTCACTAAACATATGCAATTATATGTTGAACTTAAGTTATCTGATTATATAATGGATATCAAATCAGACACATAATTGACATATCAGCCATTTCTGTCTTCTGCATACAAAATCAGAGTGGATAATGGGAATTATGTTTTTTTCTTGTCAATATGCATGTTTTAATAGTTACTTTCAAAGAACATGATATGATATTTATAATACTTGTGATTACATTTTATAACATATTGCTGATAAATACAACTAAATCATATACTTGAAAGTTATCAGATGGCAAGCAAGGGGAATCATTGCTAGTGGGTTGTTAAGTAACCAGTGACATTCTTTAAATTGATCAAGACGAATTTCCACTATGATTCATGTTTCAGAAAATCAAAACTTTAATATTTTCAGAATATATTATTATACTGAAATGATACATAAACATTTTTGCAAATGATTTTATAATTCGTGATTTCAAAAATACATCTTACTCACACTAAAGGATTCTTCTCTGTGAGTGGATGTTCAGCAATACAGACCTCTCTTTGTCAATAAATGTATGTTATAATGTCAAATGTTTCAGCACACAGAGTTAAACTCTCTGGGTCTATGTGGATGGCACCATCTGTTTAGTCAACATTATGTAATCTTAAATTTAAATTTACTTTAAAAAAATCTCTACTAATGTCTTAAATTGCATTCATGTTTTCTGTGTGAGTTCAATGTACCCTAAGGGATTTAATCTAAGTACTGCATCTCAATTGCAAAGACAGCTAAGGAATCAGTTCAGTTCAGTTGCTCAGTCATGTCTGATTCTTTGTGACCCCATGGACTGCAGCAAGCCAGGCTTCCCTGTCCATTACCAACTCCCTGGAGCTTACTCAAACTCATGTCCATTGAGTCGGTGATGCCAACCAACCATCACATCCTCTGTTTTCCCCTTCTTCTCCCACCTTCAATATCTCCCAGCATCAGGGTCTTTTCCACTGAGTCAGTTATTCATATCAGGTGGCCAAGTATTGGAGTTTCAGTTTCAGCATCAGTCCTTTCAATGAATATTCAGAACCGATTTCCTTTAGGAGTGACAGGTTGGATCCCCTTGCAATCCAAAGGATTCTCAAAAATCTTCTTCAACACCACAGTTCAAAAGCATCAATACTTCAGCGCTCAGCCTTCTTTATAGTACAACTCTCACATCCATACATGACTATTAGAAAAACCATAGCTTTGACTAGACGGACCTTTGTTGGCAAAGTAATGTCTCTGCATTTCAGTATGCTGTCTAAGTTAGTCATGGCTTTTCTTTCAAGGAGCAAGTGTCTTTTAGTTTCATGGCTGCAGTCACCATCTGCAGTGATTTTGGAGCCCAAGAAAAAAATCTCACTGTTTCCACTGTTTCACCATGTATTTGCCATGAAGTGATGGGACCTGATTCCATGATCTTAGTTTTCTGAATGTTGAGTTTTTTAGCCAGCTTTTTTGCTCTCTTCTTTCACATTCGTTAAGAGTATCTTTAGTTCTTCTTAATTTTCTGCCATTAGGGTTGTGCATATCTGAAATTATTGACATTTCTCCCGGCAATCTTGATTCCAGCCTGTGCTTCCTCCAGCCCAGCTTTTCTCATGATGTACTCTGCATATAAGTTAAATAAGCAGGGTGACAATATACAACCTTGATGTACTCCTTTTCCTATTTGGAACTAGTCTGTTGTTCCATGTCCAGTTCTAACTGTTGCTTCCTGACCTGCATACCAGTTTCTCAAGAGGCAGGTCAGGTGGTGTGCTATTCCTGTCTTTTAAACAATTTTAAACAGTTTGTTGTGATCCACATAGTCAAAGGCTTTTGAGTAGTCAATAAAGCATAAGCAGACATTTTTCTGGAACTCTCTTGCTTTTTTGATGATCCAGTGGGTGTTGACAATTTGATCTCTGGTTCCTCTGGCTTTTCTAAACCCAGCTTGAACATCTGGTTTTCAGCATTACTTTGCTAGTGTGTGAGATGAGTGCAATTGTGTGGTAGTTTGAGCATTCTTTTGCCTTGCCTTTCTTTGGGATTGGAATGAAAACTGATCTTTTCCAGTCCTGTGACCTCTGCTCAGTTTTCCAGATTTGCTGCCATATTGCGTGCAGCACTTTCACAGCATCATCTTTTAATTTCAACTGGAATTCCATCACCTCCACTAGCTTTGTTCGTAGTGATGCTTCCTAAGGCCCACTTGACTTTGCATTCCAGGATGTCTGCCTCTGGGTGAGTTATCACTCCATCGTGGTTATATAGGTCATGAAGATATTTTCTGTATAATTCTTCTGTGTATCTTGCCACCTCTTCTTAATATCTTTTGCTTCTGTTAGGTCCATACTGTTTCTGTCCTTTGTTGTGCCCATCTTTGCATGAAATGTTCCCTTCTTATCTCTAATTTTCCTGAAAAGATCTCTAGTCTTTCCTATTCTATTTTTTCCCTCTTTTTCTTTGCATTGGTCTCTGAGGAAGGCTTTCTTATCTTTCCTTGCTATTCTTTGGAACTCTGCATTCAGATGCTTATATCTTTCCTTTTTCCTTTGCATTTAGCTTGTCTTCTTCTCATAGCTATTTGTAAGGCCTCCTCAGGCAACCATTTTGCCTTTTTGCATTTCTTTTTTTGGGGATGGTCTTGATCCCTGCCTCCTGTACATTATCATGAACCTCCATCCGTAGTTCTTCAGGCACTCTGTCTCTAAGATCTAATCCCTTGAAGCTATTTGTCACTTCCATTGTATAATCAAAAGGGATTTTATTTAGGTCAAACCTGAATTGTCTAGTGATTTTCCCTACTTTTTTCAATTTAATTCTCAATTTGTCAATAAGGAGTTCATGATCTGAACCAGTGTCAGCTCCTGTTTTTGGTGACTGTATAGAGCTTCTCCATCTTTGGCCATAAAAAAAAAAACCAATCTTATTTTGGTATTGACCATCTGATGATGTCCATGTGTAGAGTCTTCTTTTGTGTTGTTGGAAAGTGTTTGCTATGACCAGTGCGTTCCCTTGGCAAAACTCTGTTAGCCTTTTCCCTGCTTCATTCTGTACTCTGAGGCCAAACTTGCATGTTACTCCAGGTGTCTCTTGACTTCCTACTTTCACATTTCAGTCCCCTATGATGAAAAGGACATCTTTTCGGGGTGTTAGTTCTAGAAGGTCTTATATGTCTTTATAGAACTGTTCAGCCTCAGCTTCTTCAGCATTACTGATTGGGGCGTAGACTTGGACTACTCTGATATTGAATGGTTTGCCTTGGAAATGAACAGAGATCACTCTGTCATTTTTGAGATTGAATGCAAGTACTACATTTCAGACTCTTTTGTTGACTATGAAGAATATTCCACTTCTTCTAAGGGATTCTTGCCCATGGTAGTAGGCAAGGTAGTGGTCATCTGAGTTAAATTCACCCATTCCAGTCTATTTTAGTTCACTGATTCCTAAAATGTCAGTACTCACTCTTGTCATCTCCTTTTTGACCACTTCCAGTTTACCTTGATTCATGGATCTAACATTCCAGATATCTATGCAATACTGTTCTATGCAGCATTGTACTTTACTTCCATCAATAGTCTTATCCACAACTGTAAAGTGATTAGCCTCCAATTAAAATAAATTAATTAATTAAAAAAAGAAAAATATCCCAGTTGCCTCTACACACACTAAGGTCATAATACAAGATGTTGCTTTGTGAGTTTAAGTAAGCTCCAGGAGTTGGTAATGGACAGGAAAGCCTGGTTTCCTGCAGTCCATGGGGTCACAAAGAGTCAGACATGACTGACAGATATAATTGAACTGATCACATCCATACAAGACTACTGGACAAGCATAGCTTTGATTCTATGGACCTTCGTCAGTAAAGAAATGTCTCTTCTTTTTAATATACTATCTACATTTGTGATAGCTTTTCTTTCAAGGAGCAAGAGTCTTTTAATTTCATGTCTACTGTCACCATCCACATTGATTTCGGAGTCCAAGAAAATAAAGGCTGTCACTTTTTCCATTTTTCCCTCATCTATTTGCCATGAAGTGATGGGACTGGATACCATGATCCAGTTTCTTGACTGTTGAGTTTTAAGCCAATTTTTTCATTCTCCTGTTTCACCTTTATCAAGAGGCTTTTTAATTCTGCTTCAATTTCTGCCATAAGGGTGGTGTCATCTGCATATCTGAAGTTATTGATATTTTTCCTGGCAATTTTGATTCCATTTTGTGCTTCACCCAGCCTGGCATTTCACATGATATACTCTTCTATAAGTTAAATAGGCAGGGTGCCAGTATATAGCCTTGACATACTCCTTTCCCAATTTTGAACATATATTAATTACTTGAGTATAAAGTGGGGCAACCACTTTGGAAAACAGTTTGGCAATATCTTACAAAATATACATACACTTATCATAAGACACAGTATTTCTACCAGACGTATTTCTCAAGAGAAATGAAAACATGTCCACACAGTCTTGTTTGCAATATGCATAGCAAGTTTCTTCATAATTGCCAGAAACCAGAATGACTAAATATTTATCAGCACTAAATCTATAAAAAGTTGTGGTAGGTATGAAGTAATAGTATAGAATCCACTTGCCAATACAGGGGATGCAGGAGACAAGGATTTGATGCCCAGATGGGAAGATCCCCTGGAGGAGGAAACAACAACCCACTCAAGTATCCTTGACTGGACAGTCCCATGGAGAGAGGAGCCTGGCTGGCTACAGTCAACCGGGTTGCAGAGTCGGACACAACTGAACATGAGCATTTCATTTTACTGTATTGAATAATTCTTGAGCACATATTGATGTTACATTTTATCATGTTCAACATTTGCTAGACATAGAAACTGAATACCAGAAATTCCAAACTTTAAGATTTAGAATATAATTTTACTGTTTTTCATTATTATCACATTTTAGGTGTTATAATTCATTTTATAACAGTATATTTCCTAAGTCAGAAATTGCATATCTAATAATAATTTTCTGTAGGAAAATATACATATTGCACTGTTCTTTTCAAGATACCATTCTAAAAAACGTCTTAGATCAAAGCAAGACTAGAAACTATTTTTAAATATTTGACTAATTAATCTGTTAACTCTGAAGTTTCTGAATTTCTGTATCAAGATACCATTCTAAAGAACGTCTTAGATCAAAGCAAGACTAGAAACTATGTTTAAATATTTGCCTAATTAATCTGTTAACTCTGAAGTTTCTGAATTTCTGTACAAAAGGATGTAATAGAATTCCTTCAGAAATTTCACAATTTGGTCAACAAGCAAATGCAGGATGTCATATTTTACCTTGCCATGAAATTTCAGGAAATTGATACCTGTGGAATGAAATAATTGAACACCAGGGCAAGTTTCTACATACACTGCAGTTCCAAAAACACCTGGAAGCTATTATCCCTTTTGTTTAAAAATTGAGATTCTGAAAGAGTGTATTATTGTTAAATGTAACGATGAAAAAGCTATACTATTTCCAGATCTGAACTTTACCATCTATCTGAGAGTACAATCGCATTTATATTTCTTCATTTAATTTTTGAATTTGTAAAATGGGAATACTTATTTGTACTTTAAAGTCTTTTGTAGATCACCTAAAATTATAAATGTGAATATATTTTGATAATACTTTCATAATGTGAAGTCTGCCTATAGAAAAAAAAGTTGAATTCATTAAGAAAAATAAAAATTGATTTTGTTAATTTTATAAAACCAAGGATCACAAACCTTTATGATATTAGTAACATACTCAATTCTAAGTTTTAAAATTAATTCTTAAATTAGGAGCTTAGAGCTTAATGGCATAGTTCTTAATGTTTTATAGATGATTAAAATAGGTAAAATGTCTGTTACAGTATATTAGGACTTTTTTAGCCAATGTACTTATATTTCTTTACTATTGAAACTGAAAAAAGTATGTAAATTTTCAATTAAGTTGTTTTAGATTTTTAAAACTTTACCAAATAACAAAGATAAACTTTGTCAGCATGTCAAGATGATGGACCAAAGAAAAGAGTTAATGATTAATTAATAGATTGATTTATAGGTATATATTTAACAAATACTCTATGCCTGGCATAGTATGTCTTTCAGATACTGGGAATAGATCAATGACCAAACTGACAAAAATACCTGCTCTCTGTAAGCTTATATGCCAATACAGGAAAAGATAGATAAAATTAAAAATATGTATGGTATGATTCATTGTATTAACCTCACTAATAAGAGACCACCAAAGACAGTAGTAATTAAAACTGTTGGAGTTTTCAAAATAAGATGATATGAAGACACACTAGTTTCTAATGTAAAAGCCATGGAAATCTATGGAAGCTATGCATGTCTTGATAAAAACAATCAAGTATGAGGACAAGATGGTGTTGGCTGACTCTCAGTGTGAACTACAGCTGCTATGTTACCCAGTTGTTTAGTCGCTAAGTTGTGTCTGACTCTTGAGACCCCATGGACCATAGTCCACAAGGCTCCTCTATCCATAGGATTTCCTAGGCAAGGATACTGGAATGGGTTGCTATTTCCTTCTCCAGAAGAAACAAGCCAAGCCACTGAAAATGCAGGCCCTGTGAAGATATTAATGTGTCTTACTTCCAGAGGGTTCATTTCTATCATGTCACATCCATATCCAGTCAAACTTGTTATAAGAGGCAGCAAGTTGATCATGAGATTACTTAGGAAAAGAATGTAAAATTGAAGGATGATTCATTGTTGTCACTTATACTTTTCCCTTTTATGCTTCTGCCAACCAAAATATAAGTCTGTTTTCTCAGTTTCTGGTACACACTGTGCTTACTTTCGTTAAATCTTTTGCCAAGTCTAAAAATAATTGAAATTTGCTATTGCCCTTTAGAAATTTTAGTCAATGTGTAATATCTCTAGCATTTGGATCCTCTTGAGGAATGCGACGAGTTGACTCATTGGAAAAGATTCTGATGCTGGGAAGGATTGGGGGCGGGAGGAGAAGAGGACAGCAGAGAATGAGATGGCTGGATGACATCACCGACTCAATGGACATGAGTTTTGAGTGAACTCCGGGAGTTGGTGATGGACAGGGAGGCCTGGGGTGCTGTGATTCATGAGGTCACAAAGGGTCGGACAGGACTGAGCGACTGAACTGAATTGAACTGAACTGAGGATCTATTCCTCCTGTTTTATTTTTTCTAGTTTCCTTTCCTTGGCATACTTAGTAATTTTTTCTTTTAATCTCATCTGAAACATTTGTATAAAAGATCACAGAGGCTCTGGATGAAGAAGTTTTTCCTCACTCTGTCCTCTGTTAGGCAGAGGAATCCCTCAATTAATTCAGAGACCAAGATGACTTGAGTCAAGTGTCAAACCTTGTAAGCCCCATTCTACCTCTGGTTTGAGCTTAATCTTTGGATCAATACTGGAGGGGTCCTCAGTTGACAGCCTGTGAATTTTACTTGGGCCATTTCTGTTTGTCCGTTTTTTCCTCCATATCACAGGAATAGCAAAATGTCCGCTCAGCTTTTCTGTCACTTTCTGCTGGTTTTCTTAGCTTTTCATCCTGAGAAGTTTAGGCATCACAAATGCTTGTGAAGGGAATCAGTACACAGACCTGAGTTTAATTGTCTGAACTTCCTGCTTTCTAGGATCTTGAACCTGCAATTCCTCCAAGCCCAGTTTCAGACTTCTTGCCTGTGACATAATATAACACTATATGTATATTAGTCTCTGATCCTGGTTCCTGCTAATATTTGGTGTCTGACCCCGGTTCCTGACACGAGCTCCTCAAATCCTTGCAATTTCCTGAGTGACCAAATGACTGACGCAGAACTCCCAACTAAATCTCCTGGACTTCCCTGGATGATGGGAGTGTCTTTTGTTCTAACGAGGCAACTGTTGGATGGGGCTGCTCACTATTAGAAAGATCAGGTCATGACTAGAAGGAGAAGCTTCCAAATTTCAGCCCTACCTGCACCCCATCCTCTGGAGAGGAGAGTAGGGTTGGAAAATGGATCAACAATTAATCAAGCCTGATGAAGCCTCCACAAAAGTCCCTAAAGTATGAGAATCAGAGTTTCCAGGTCCGTGAATATATCTAAGTGCTGGGGATGTGCTATACTTCACCGGGACAGAAAATCTTGCTTCTCAACCCTTGCAGACTATGCTCTATATATTTCTTCACCTGTCTGTTCATTTATGTCCTTTATTATATCTTTTTGAAAATGAAATTGTTAGTCGTTCAGTCGTGTCCAACTCTTTGCGACCTCATGGACTGTAGTCCGACAGGTTCCTCTGCCCATGGGATTGTCCAGGTAAGAATACTGGAGTGCGTTGCCACTCCCTTCTCCAGAAGATCTTTCCACCCCAGGAATAGAACCCAGGTACTTCCCTGGGTTAGGCAAAGTGACAAGCAAAATGGGGAAAGCCATTTAACAATCTTTCTGGGATTATTTCTGTCCAGTCAGACCCACTCAAACACAGGAATCAGTGAAGGTTTAATTTTTTTTTTTTTAATTTAGAAAGGCTGAAATGATTGTATGCTAATTTGAACGGCAATCTGTACAAGGATTTTTAAGTTTTGATATCTTCCACATTGGATTCCTATAGAGGAAAAAAAAATGAGTATTTTCTTACTGGATTTTCATAAGTATATACTTGATGGGTATAAAAGAGTTATCCTTTAAACATGGTTACTATATTTAATACAAGTACATGAACAGATACTTACCATTAAGTGTGCTTTGTTCTTTCTTCAGATCTAGGGGAAAAAAAGAAATCTGCTTTTCAACCAGTCATTTGGTGGCTCAGAGGGTAAAGCATCTGCCTGCAATATGGGAGACTCGGGTTCGATCCCTGGGTTGGGAAGATCCTCTGGAGAAGGAAATGGCAACACACTCCAATACTCTAGCCTGGAAAATCCCATGGATGGAGGAGCCTGGTAGGCTACAGTCCATGGGGTCAGAAAGAGTTTGACATGACTGAGTGACTTCACTTCACTTCTCCTGCGTTGAAGGCAGATTCTTTACCATCTCAGCTACCAGGGAAGCCTAGTAAATAAACTCTTTATGTACTGTTTGAGCTACCTTTGTAAGCAGTGGTAAATAAACTGTTTTCCTGGGTCCTGTGAACCATCTAGCAAATTATAAAACTTGAGGAGGGATAGTGAGAACCTCCAATTTCTTTCCAGTGGGACAGAAATTGTTGGTAACCTGGGGAGCTGAAAAATTTGCAATTAAGGTTTCAAGTGTAGAAGGACTGGGCAATCATTCGGTGAAGTCTGTAATAACTCTGGTTAGTGTCAAATGGAATCAAATTGTAAGACACCCAGATGGTGTCAGAGAATCGCAGAGTGTGAGAAAAAACCCACACATTTGGTATCAAGCAGAGAAGTGAAGTGTGAGAGTTAAGTGTATTGTTCTGTATGTTGCTGCATTCTATTTTCTTGTTGTTTTTGTTGTTCAGTTGCTAAGTCATGTCTGACTCTTTTTATGACCCCATGGGCAGCAGCATGCCAGGCTTCCCTGTCCTTCACTACTTTCCAGAGTTTGCTCAAATTCATGTCCACTGAATACATGATACTATTTAACCACCTCATCCTGTGCCACCCTCTTCTTTTGCTTCAGAATTTCCTAGCATCAGGATCTTTTCCAATGAGTCAGCCCTTTGAATCAGGTGGCCAAAGTATTGGAGCCTCAACATCAGCATCAGTCCTTCCAATGAATATTCAGGGTTGATTTCCTTTAGGATTGACTGGTTTGATCTCCTTGCAGCCCAAGGGAGTCTCAAGAGTCTTATCCAGCACTACAATTTGAAAGCATCAGTTCTTCAGGATTCAGCCTTCTTTATGGTTCAATTGCACTTTCATACATGACTATTGGAAAAACCATAGAATTAACTATATGGACTTAAGTCAGCAAAGTGATGTCTCTGCCTTTTAATGTGCTGTCTAGGTTTGGCATAGCTTTCCTTCTAAGGAGCAAGCTTTTTGTAATTTCATGGCTCTAGTCACTATCTGCAGTGATTTTGGAACCTAAGAAAATAAACTCTGTCACCGTTTCTACTGTTTCCCCACCTATTAGCATGAAGTGATGGGACTAGATGCCATGATACAATTTTTTGAATTGAGTTTTAAGCCAGGTGTTTCACTCTCTTCTTTCTCCTTCATTGAGAGGTTATTCAGTTCTTTGTTTTCTGCCATTAGAATTGTATCATCTGCATATCTGGGGTTATTGATATTTCTCCAGGCAATTTTAATTCCAGATTTTGATTCAATTCATCCTGGCATTTGGCATGATGTACTCTGTATATAACTTAAATAAGCAAGGTGACACTATACAGCCTTGTTGTACTCTTTTTCCAATTTGTACTGGTACATTGTTCCATGTAAGTTTCTAACTGTTGCTTCTTGACCTGCATAACAGTTTCTCAGGAGACAGGTATGGTCTAGTTTTCATTCTATTTTCAGTTCAGTTCAGTCCAGTCACTCAGCTGTGTCCAAATCTTTGCTACTCCATGGACTGCAACATGCCAGGCCTCCCTGTCCATCACCAACTCTTGGGGTTTACCAAAACTCATGACCATCGAGTCAGTGGTGACATCCAACCATATCATCCTCTGTCATCCCCTTCTCCTCCTGCCCTCAATCTTTCCCAGCATCAGGGTTTTTAACATGAATCAGCTCTCTAGATTGGGTGACCAAAGTATTGGAGTTTCAACATCAACATCAGTCATTCCAATGAACACCCAGGACTGATCTCCTTTAGGATGGACTGGCAGGATCTCCTTGTAGTCCAAAGGACTCTCAGAGTCTTCTCCAACAACACAGGTCAAAAGCATCAGTTCTTTGGCACTCAGTTTTCTTTATAATCCAACACTCACATCCATTCATGACTACTGGAAAAATCATAGCCTTGACTAGATAGACCTTTGTTGGCAAAGTATTGTCTCTGCTTTATAATATGCTTTCTAGGTTGGTCATAACTTACCTTCCAAGGAGTAGGAGTCTTTTACTTTCATGGCTGCAGTCACCATCTGCAGTGATTACAGAGCCCCCCAAAATAAAGTCAGGCACTGTTTTCACTGTTTCCCCATCTATTTGACATGAAGTGATGGGACCAGATGCCATGATCTTAGTTTTCTGAATGTTGAGCTTTAAGCCAATATTTTGATTCTCCTCTTTCACTTTCATCAAGAGCCTCTTTAGTTCCTCTTCATTTTCTGCCATAAGGGTGGTGTCATCTGTATATCTGAAGTTATTGATATTTCTACTGGCAGTCTTGATTCCAGCCTGTGCTTCCTCCAGCCCAACATTTCTCATGATGTACTCTGCACATAAGTTAAATAAGCAGGGTGACAATATACAGCCTTTTCCTATTTGGAGCCAGTCTGTTGTTCCATGTCCAGTTCTAATTGTTGCTTCCTGACCTGTGTAAATGTTTCTCAAGAGGTAGGTCAGGTGGTCTGGTATTCCCATCTCTTTCAGAATTGTCTACAGTTTATTGTGATCCACACAGTAAAAGGATTTGGCATAGTCAATAAAGCAGAAATAGGTGTTTTTCTGGAACTCTCTTGCTTTTTCAATATTTAGGGGATGCTGGTAATTTGATCTCTGGTTTCTCTGCCTTTTCTAAATCCAGTTTGAACATCTGGGAATTCACAGTTCACGTGTTGCTGAAGCCTGACTTGGAGAATCTTAAGCAGTACTTTGCTAGTGTGTGAGATGAGTGCAACTGTGCAGTAGTTTGAGCATTCTTTGGCATTGCCTTTCTCTGGCATTGGAATGAAAACTGACTTTTCCATTCCCGTGGCCACTGCTGAGTTTTCCAAATTTGCTGGCATATTGAGTGCAGCACTTTCACAGCATCATCTTTCAGGATTTGAAACAGCTCAATTGGAATTTCATCA